>NC_092091.1:2047683-2187098 GCF_045679555.1 Salvelinus alpinus
CTAGTACATAAAGAGAGTGATACGCCCAGTCTACTCCGCAGTAATATGGGTAGTACATAAAGAGAGTGATACGCCCAGTCTACTCCTCAGTAATATGGGAAGTACATAAAGAGAGTGATACGCCCAGTCTACTCCGCAGTAATATGGGTAGTACATAGAGTGATACGCCCAGTCTACTCCGCAGTAATATGGGTAGTACATAAAGAGAGTGATACGCCCAGTCTACTCCTCAGTAATATGGCTAGTACATAAAGAGAATGATACGCCCAGTCTACTCCTCAGTAATATGGGTAGTACATAAAGAGAGTGATACGCCCAGTCTACTCCTCAGTAATATGGGTAGTACATAAAGAGAGTGATATGCCGAGTCTACTCCTCAGTAATATGGGTAGTACATAAAGAGAGTGATATGCCCAGTCTACTCCTCAGTAATATGGGTAGTACATAAAGAGAGTGATATGCCCAGTCTACTCCTCAGTAATATGGGTAGTACATAAAGAGTACATAGTACATAAAGAGAGTGATACGCCCAGTCTACTCCTCAGTAATATGGGTAGTACATAAAGAGAGTGATACGCCCAGTCTACTCCTCAGTAATATGGCTAGTACATAAAGAGAGTGATACGCCCAGTCTACTCCTCAGTAATATGGCTAGTACATAAAGAGAGTGATACGCCCAGTCTACTCCTCAGTAATATGGGTAGTACATAAAGAGAGTGATACGGCCAGTCTACTCCGCAGTAATATGGGTAGTACATAAAGAGAGTGATACGCCCAGTCTACTCCTCAGTAATATGGGCAGTACATAAAGAGAGTGATATGCCCAGTCTACTCCTCAGTAATATGGCTAGTACATAAAGAGTACATAGTACATAAAGAGAGTGATACGCCCAGTCTACTCCTCAGTAATATGGCTAGTACATAAAGAGAGTGATACGCCCAGTCTACTCCTCTGTAATATGGCTAGTACATAAAGAGTACATAGTACATAAAGAGAGTGATACGCCCAGTCTACTCCTCAGTAATATGGCTAGTACATAAAGAGTACATAGTACATAAAGAGAGTGATACGCCCAGTCTACTCCTCAGTAATATGGGCAGTACATAAAGAGTACATAGTACATAAAGAGAGTGATACGCCCAGTCTACTCCTCAGTAATATGGCTAGTACATAAAGAGTACATAGTACATAAAGAGAGTGATACGCCCAGTCTACTCCTCAGTAATATGGGCAGTACATAAAGAGAGTGATATGCCCAGTCTACTCCTCAGTAATATGGCTAGTACATAAAGAGTACATAGTACATAAAGAGAGTGATACGCCCAGTCTACTCCTCAGTAATATGGGCAGTACATAAAGAGAGTGATACGCCCAGTCTACTCCTCAGTAATATGGCTAGTACATAAAGAGAGTGATACGCCCAGTCTACTCCGCAGTAATATGGGTAGTACATAAAGAGAGGGATACGCCCAGTCTACTCCTCAGTAATATGGCTAGTACATAAAGAGTACATAGTACATAAAGAGAGTGATACGCCCAGTCTACTCCTCAGTAATATGGCTAGTACATAAAGAGAGTGATCCTCCCAGTCTACTCCTCAGTAATATGCGTAGTACATAAAGAGAGTGATACGCCCAGTCTACTCCTCAGTAATATGGCTAGTACATAAAGAGTACATAGTACATAAAGAGAGTGATACGCCCAGTCTACTCCTCAGTAATATGGGCAGTGCATAAAGAGTACATAGTACATAAAGAGAGTGATACGCCCAGTCTACTCCGCAGTAATATGGCTAGTACATAAAGAGTACATAGTACATAAAGAGAGTGATACGCCCAGTCTACTCCGCAGTAATATGGGTAGTACATAAAGAGAGTGATAGGCCCAGTCTACTCCGCAGTAATATGGGTAGTACATAAAGAGTACATAAAGAGAGTGATACGCCCAGTCTACTCCGCAGTAATATGGCTAGTACATAAAGAGAGTGATACGCCCAGTCTACTCCGCAGTAATATGGGTAGTACATAAAGAGAGTGATACGCCCAGTCTACTCCTCAGTAATATGGCTAGTACATAAAGAGAGTGATACGCCCAGTCTACTCCTCAGTAATATGGCTAGTACATAAAGAGAGTGATACGCCCAGTCTATTCCTCAGTAATATGGGTAGTACATAAAGAGAGTAATACGCCCAGTCTACTCCTCAGTAATATGGCTAGTACATAAAGAGAGTGATACGCCCAGTCTACTCCTCAGTAATATGGGTAGTACATAAAGAGAGTGATACGCCCAGTCTACTCCTCAGTAATATGGGTAGTACATAAAGAGAGTGATACGCCCAGTCTACTCCTCAGTAATATGGCTAGTACATAAAGAGAGTGATACGCCCAGTCTACTCCTCAGTAATATGGGTAGTACATAAAGAGAGTGATACGCCCAGTCTACTCCTCAGTAATATGGCTAGTACATAAAGAGAGTGATACGCCCAGTCTACTCCTCTGTAATATGGCTAGTACATAAAGAGTACATAGTACATAAAGAGAGTGATACGCCCAGTCTACTCCTCAGTAATATGGGCAGTACATAAAGAGAGTGATACGCCCAGTCTACTCCTCAGTAATATGGCTAGTACATAAAGAGAGTGATACGCCCAGTCTACTCCTCAGTAATATGGGTAGTACATAAAGAGAGTGATACGCCCAGTCTACTCCTCAGTAATATGGCTAGTACATAAAGAGAGTGATACGCCCAGTCTACTCCTCAGTAATATGGGTAGAACATAAAGAGAGTGATACGCCCAGTCTACTCCTCAGTAATATGGGTAGTACATAAAGAGAGTGATACGCCCAGTCTACTCCTCAGTAATATGGGTAGTACATAAAGAGAGTGATACGCCCAGTCTACTCCTCAGTAATATGGGTAGTACATAAAGAGAGTGATACGCCCAGTCTACTCCTCAGTAATATGGCTAGTACATAAAGAGTACATAGTACATAAAGAGAGTGATACGCCCAGTCTACTCCTCAGTAATATGGCTAGTACATAAAGAGTACATAGTACATAAAGAGAGTGATACGCCCAGTCTACTCCTCAGTAATATGGCTAGTACATAAAGAGTACATAGTACATAAAGAGAGTGATACGCCCAGTCTACTCCTCAGTAATATGGGCAGTACATAAAGAGAGTGATACGCCCAGTCTACTCCTCAGTAATATGGGTAGTACATAAAGAGAGTGATACGCCCAGTCTACTCCGCAGTAATATGCGTAGTACATAAAGAGTACATAGTACATAAAGAGAGTGATACGCCCAGTCTACTCCTCAGTAATATGGCTAGTACATAAAGAGTACATAGTACATAAAGAGAGTGATACGCCCAGTCTACTCCTCAGTAATATGGGCAGTGCATAAAGAGTACATAGTACATAAAGAGAGTGATACGCCCAGTCTACTCCGCAGTAATATGGCTAGTACATAAAGAGTACATAGTACATAAAGAGAGTGATACGCCCAGTCTACTCCGCAGTAATATGGGTAGTACATAAAGAGTACATAAAGAGAGTGATACGCCCAGTCTACTCCGCAGTAATATGGCTAGTACATAAAGAGAGTGATACGCCCAGTCTACTCCTCAGTAATATGGCTAGTACATAAAGAGAGTGATACGCCCAGTCTACTCCTCAGTAATATGGCTAGTACATAAAGAGAGTGATACGCCCAGTCTACTCCTCAGTAATATGGGTAGTACATAAAGAGAGTAATACGCCCAGTCTACTCCGCAGTAATATGGGTAGTACATAAAGAGAGTGATACGCCCAGTCTACTCCTCAGTAATATGGGTAGTACATAAAGAGAGTGATACGCCAAGTCTACTCCTCTGTAATATGGCTAGTACATAAAGAGTACATAGTACATAAAGAGAGTGATACGCCCAGTCTACTCCTCAGTAATATGGCTAGTACATAAAGAGTACATAGTACATAAAGAGAGTGATACGCCCAGTCTACTCCTCAGTAATATGGGCAGTACATAAAGAGTACATAGTACATAAAGAGAGTGATACGCCCAGTCTACTCCTCAGTAATATGGCTAGTACATAAAGAGTACATAGTACATAAAGAGAGTGATACGCCCAGTCTACTCCTCAGTAATATGGGCAGTACATAAAGAGAGTGATACGCCCAGTCTACTCCTCAGTAATATGGCTAGTACATAAAGAGAGTGATACGCCCAGTCTACTCCTCAGTAATATGGCTAGTACATAAAGAGTACATAGTACATAAAGAGAGTGATACGCCCAGTCTACTCCTCAGTAATATGGGCAGTACATAAAGAGAGTGATACGCCCAGTCTACTCCTCAGTAATATGGCTAGTACATAAAGAGAGTGATACGCCCAGTCTACTCCTCAGTAATATGGGTAGTACATAAAGAGAGTGATACGCCCAGTCTACTCCTCAGTAATATGGCTAGTACATAAAGAGAGTGATACGCCCAGTCTACTCCTCAGTAATATGGGTAGAACATAAAGAGAGTGATACGCCCAGTCTACTCCTCAGTAATATGGGTAGTACATAAAGAGAGTGATACGCCCAGTCTACTCCTCAGTAATATGGGTAGTACATAAAGAGAGTGATACGCCCAGTCTACTCCTCAGTAATATGGGTAGTACATAAAGAGAGTGATACGCCCAGTCTACTCCTCAGTAATATGGCTAGTACATAAAGAGTACATAGTACATAAAGAGAGTGATACGCCCAGTCTACTCCTCAGTAATATGGCTAGTACATAAAGAGTACATAGTACATAAAGAGAGTGATACGCCCAGTCTACTCCTCAGTAATATGGCTAGTACATAAAGAGTACATAGTATATAAAGAGAGTGATACGCCCAGTCTACTCCTCAGTAATATGGGCAGTACATAAAGAGAGTGATACGCCCAGTCTACTCCTCAGTAATATGGGTAGTACATAAAGAGAGTGATACGCCCAGTCTACTCCGCAGTAATATGCGTAGTACATAAAGAGTACATAGTACATAAAGAGAGTGATACGCCCAGTCTACTCCTCAGTAATATGGCTAGTACATAAAGAGAGTGATACGCCCAGTCTACTCCTCAGTAATATGGCTAGTACATAAAGAGTACATAGTACATAAAGAGAGTGATACGCCCAGTCTACTCCTCAGTAATATGGCTAGTACATAAAGAGTACATAGTACATAAAGAGAGTGATACGCCCAGTCTACTCCGCAGTAATATGGCTAGTACATAAAGAGTACATAGTACATAAAGAGAGTGATACGCCCAGTCTACTCCGCAGTAATATGGGTAGTACATAAAGAGAGTGATACGCCCAGTCTACTCCGCAGTAATATGGGTAGTACATAAAGAGTACATAAAGAGAGTGATACGCCCAGTCTACTCCGCAGTAATATGGGTAGTACATAAAGAGAGTGATACGCCCAGTCTACTCCGCAGTAATATGGGTAGTACATAAAGAGAGTGATACGCCCAGTCTACTCCTCAGTAATATGGGTAGTACATAAAGAGAGTGATACGCCCAGTCTACTCCTCAGTAATATGGCTAGTACATAAAGAGAGTGATACGCCCAGTCTACTCCTCAGTAATATGGGTAGTACATAAAGAGTGATATGCCCAGTCTACTCCTCAGTAATATGGGTAGTACATAAAGAGAGTGATACATCCAGTCTACTCCTCAGTAATATGGGTAGTACATAAAGAGAGTGATACGCCCAGTCTACTCCGCAGTAATATGGGTAGTACATAAAGAGAGTGATACGCCCAGTCTACTCCTCAGTAATATGGCTAGTACATAAAGAGTACATAGTACATAAAGAGAGTGATACGCCCAGTCTACTCCTCAGTAATATGGGCAGTACATAAAGAGAGTGATACGCCCAGTCTACTCCTCAGTAATATGGCTAGTACATAAAGAGTACATAGTACATAAAGAGAGTGATACGCCCAGTCTACTCCTCAGTAATATGGGTAGTACATAAAGAGAGTGATACGCCCAGTCTACTCCTCAGTAATATGGGCAGTACATAAAGAGAGTGATACGCCCAGTCTACTCCTCAGTAATATGGGTAGTACATAAAGAGAGTGATACGCCCAGTCTACTCCGCAGTAATATGCGTAGTACATAAAGAGTACATAGTACATAAAGAGAGTGATACGCCCAGTCTACTCCTCAGTAATATGGCTAGTACATAAAGAGTACATAGTACATAAAGAGAGTGATACGCCCAGTCTACTCCTCAGTAATATGGGCAGTGCATAAAGAGTACATAGTACATAAAGAGAGTGATACGCCCAGTCTACTCCGCAGTAATATGGCTAGTACATAAAGAGTACATAGTACATAAAGAGAGTGATACGCCCAGTCTACTCCGCAGTAATATGGGTAGTACATAAAGAGAGTGATACGCCCAGTCTACTCCGCAGTAATATGGGTAGTACATAAAGAGTACATAAAGAGAGTGATACGCCCAGTCTACTCCTCAGTAATATGGGTAGTACATAAAGAGAGTGATACGCCCAGTCTACTCCTCAGTAATATGGCTAGTACATAAAGAGAGTGATACGCCCAGTCTACTCCTCAGTAATATGGGTAGTACATAAAGAGAGTGATACGCCCAGTCTACTCCTCAGTAATATGGGTAGTACATAAAGAGAGTGATACGCCCAGTCTACTCCTCAGTAATATGGGTAGTACATAAAGAGAGTGATACGCCCAGTCTACTCCTCAGTAATATGGGTAATACATAAAGAGAGTGATACGCCCAGTCTACTCCTCAGTAATATGGGTAGTACATAAAGAGAGTGATACGCCCAGTCTACTCCTCAGTAATATGGGTAATACATAAAGAGAGTGATACGCCCAGTCTACTCCTCAGTGTATCTACAACAGAACAGGTGCAGGCAGTCTGACATCCAACAGCAGAAGAGAGCTACAGTTGAGTACATCAGAGCATCAACGGGACAGTAGAACTCACCTCGTAACGTGCAGGTAGGACCAGGCTCTTGGTCCTTGCTTCTCTTGTGTCTGAACTGACTGGGAATATCCAGGGACAGATCTGGAGGGCAGGGGACATCTGTTAACTTCCTGATTTGACTGAATTGAAATGGATTTGACCCCGGCCATGGGTGGACTGACAGTGGACTTACCAAGGAAAGGGTCAAGCTTTCTAGACTCAGTCCCACAGATCAGGCAGTTGACCTCATTCTGCAGGACGCCGCCAAATATAGACGTGACCACGGTAGAACTGCCGTTTCTGAAAAGACCAAAAAACAAAGCATTTTTTGGGGTGGTTATTATATTTATGCCTCAGTAACTTGCTCACTCGTCGTTATTCACCATTCATTCAGGATGATCCGTAACCATGGTAGCACCCACATTCATGTAGAAGTGTTCAGAAACATTCTATTATTATTTACAATAAAAGTTAAAAAGTCAAATGACACACTACATTATTAACCATTCATTTCTATTGGACAGAAACTAATCTGAAACCACCAAAACAAACCACATCCAACAAGTTTGTAGCGTCACCAGATTGATGTAGTCATTACATGATGTGAATATGGGACCAAATACTAAACCTTTTTGACTAATTTAATACACTAAGTGAAATTGTCGAAATACTTATGAGATCTTTAAAAATGGGGGGGGGGGGGGCTAGAAACAAAGTACCTTCATTTCTAAACGGTAAAATAGATATGAAAATACCCTCAAATAAAAGGTGACATTCTATCCTGTCGCTTCAAAATGTTTGAGTCCCAGACCTGCTGTTTTCAACTCTCTAGAGGCAGCAGGAACGGTAGAGATATTCTGAATGATCGGCTATGAAAAGCCAACTGACATTTACTCCTGAGGTGCTGACTTGTTGCACCCTCGACAACCACTGTGATTATTATTATTTGACCCTGCTGGTCATTTATGAACATTTGAACATCTTGGCCATGTTCTGTTATAATCTCCACCCGGCACAGCCAGAAGAGGACTGGCCACCCCTCATAGCCTGGTTCCTCTCTAGGTTTCTTCCTAGGTTTTGGCCTTTCTAGGGAGTTGTTCCTAGCCACCGTGCTTCTACACCTGCATTGCTTCCTGTTTGGGGTTTTAGGCTGGGTTTCTGTACAGCACTTTGAGATATCAGCTGATGTAAGAAGGGCTTTATAAATACATTAGATTGATTGATTTGATTGAGTATAAAGTCCAATGAATTTGTTTTACTGTTTATATAAATAGGTAGGGGAGTGTACATGACTCAGTATGGTCTTGTCTGTCCTAGACCACCTGCTGTGGTAAACATGCAGCTTCTCTACCTAGTTATCTTACATGCAGCATTTCCCCGCCGTGGTGGGCAGTTTCCCCTCGTCCTGCGGTAACGGGAGCCCGTCTGGTGACAGAGGAGGGTCGTCTCCTGATACAGAATCCGGTGGAACGGGGAGAGCGGCGTGCTTGGCTCTGTTCAGACCGCCCTGTAGTTCTCTATGGAGATGGTCCAACAGGTAACGCATGAACTCATGGGCATCCTGCTGCTGGTACCCCCTGGACAGAACACAGTTACCGTGCAACAGGGTCAGAACACGGGGTCAAGGACATCAATGTTACCAAGCAACAACCCCTTGGACAGAACACAGTTACCGTGCAACAGGGTCAGAACACGGGGTCAAGGACATCAATGTTACCAAGCAACAACCCCCTGGACAGAACACAGTTACCGTGCAACAGGGTCAGAACACGGGGTCAAGGACATCAATGTTACCAAGCAACAACCCCCTGGACAGAACACAGTTACCGTGCAACAGGGTCAGAACACGGGGTCAAGGACATCAATGTTACCAAGCAACAACC
The DNA here is from genome assembly GCF_045679555.1 of Salvelinus alpinus. Lineage (NCBI taxonomy): Eukaryota > Metazoa > Chordata > Actinopteri > Salmoniformes > Salmonidae > Salvelinus > Salvelinus alpinus. Next base: position 2,056,564 of record NC_092091.1, read on the forward strand.
CCCTGGACAGAACACAGTTACCGTGCAACAGGGTCAGAACACGGGGTCAAGGACATCAATGTTACCAAGCAACAACCCCCTGGACAGAACACAGTTACCGTGCAACAGGGTCAGAACACGGGGTCAAGGACATCAATGTTACCAAGCAACACAGGGTCAAGGACATCAATGTTACCAAGCAACAGGGTCAAGGACATCAATGTTACTGTGCAACACGGGGTCAAGGACATCAATGTTACCAAGCAACACGGGGTCAAGGACATCAATGTTACTGTGCAACACGGGGTCAAGGACATCAATGTTACCAAGCAACAGGGTCAAGGACATCAATGTTACCGTGCAACACAGGGTCAAGGACATCAATGTTACTGTGCAACACAGGGTCAAGGACATCAATGTTACTGTGCAACACGGGGTCAAGGACATCAATGTTACTGTGCAACACGGGGTCAAGGACATCAATGTTACCAAGCAACACAGGGTCAAGGACATCAATGTTACCAAGCAACAGGGTCAAGGACATCAATGTTACCGTGCAACACGGGGTCAAGGACATCAATGTTACCAAGCAACAGGGTCAAGGACATCAATGTTACTGTGCAACACGGGGTCAAGGACATCAATGTTACCGTGCAACACAGGGTCAAGGACATCAATGTTACCAAGCAACAGGGTCAAGGACATCAATGTTACCGTGCAACACGGGGTCAAGGACATCAATGTTACCAAGCAACAGGGTCAAGGACATCACTGTTACCAAGCAACACAGGGTCAAGGACATCAATGTTACTGTGCAACAAGGTCAAGGACATCAATGTTACTGTGCAACACAGGGTCAAGGACATCAATGTTACCAAGCAACAGGGTCAAGGACATCAATGTTACCAAGCAACACGGGGTCAAGGACATCAATGTTACAGTGCAACACAGGGTCAAGGACATCAATGTTACAGTGCAACACAGGGTCAAGGACATCAATGTTACCGTGCAACAGGGTCAAGGACATCAATGTTACCGTGCAACACAGGGTCAAGGACATCAATGTTACCAAGCAACAGGGTCAAGGACATCAATGTTACTGTGCAACAGGGTCAAGGACATCAATGTTACCGTGCAACACGGGGTCAAGGACATCAATGTTACCAAGCAACACGGGGTCAAGGACATCAATGTTACCAAGCAACACGGGGTCAAGGATATCAATGTTACCAAGCAACACGGGGTCAAGGACATCAATGTTACTGTGCAACACAGGGTCAAGGACATCAATGTTACCAAGCAACAGGGTCAAGGACATCAATGTTACCGTGCAACACAGGGTCAAGGACATCAATGTTACTGTGCAACACGGGGTCAAGGACATCAATGTTACTGTGCAACACGGGGTCAAGGACATCAATGTTACCGTGCAACACGGGGTCAAGGACATCAATGTTACCAAGCAACAGGGTAAAGGACATCAATGTTACCGTGCAACAGGGTCAAGGACATCAATGTTACCGTGCAACACGGGGTCAAGGACATCAATGTTACCAAGCAACGGGGTCAAGGACATCAATGTTACTGTGCAACACAGGGTCAAGGACATCAATGTTACTGTTTAACACAGGGTCAAGGACATCAATGTTACCAAGCAACACGGGGTCAAGGACATCAATGTTACTGTGCAACACAGGGTCAAGGACATCAATGTTACCAAGCAACAGGGTCAAGGACATCAATGTTACCGTGCAACACAGGGTCAAGGACATCAATGTTACTGTGCAACACGGGGTCAAGGACATCAATGTTACTGTGCAACACGGGGTCAAGGACATCAATGTTACCAAGCAACACAGGGTCAAGGACATCAATGTTACCAAGCAACAGGGTCAAGGACATCAATGTTACCAAGCAACACGGGGTCAAGGACATCAATGTTACCAAGCAACACAGGGTCAAGGACATCAATGTTACTGTGCAACACAGGGTCAAGGACATCAATGTTACCAAGCAACACGGGGTCAAGGACATCAATGTTACCGTGCAACACAGGGTCAAGGACATCAATGTTACCGTGCAACACGGGGTCAAGGACATCAATGTTACCAAGCAACACAGGGTCAAGGACATCAATGTTACCAAGCAACACAGGGTCAAGGACATTAATGTTACCAAGCAACACGGGGTCAAGGACATCAATGTTACCGTGCAACACGGGGTCAAGGACATCAATGTTACCGTGCAACACGGGGTCAAGGACATCAATGTTACCGTGCAACACGGGGTCAAGGACATCAATGTTACCAAGCAACAGGGTCAAGGACATCAATGTTACCGTGCAACAGGGTCAAGTACATCAATGTTACCGTGCAACACGGGGTCAAGGACATCAATGTTACCAAGCAACACGGGGTCAAGGACATCAATGTTACCGTGCAACACAGGGTCAAGGACATCAATGTTACCGTGCAACACGGGGTCAAGGACATCAATGTTACCAAGCAACGGGGTCAAGGACATCAATGTTACTGTGCAACACGGGGTCAAGGACATCAATGTTACCAAGCAACGGGGTCAAGGACATCAATGTTACTGTGCAACAGGGTCAAGGACATCAATGTTACCGTGCAACACAGGGTCAAGGACATCAATGTTACCGTGCAACACGGGGTCAAGGACATCAATGTTACCGTGCAACAGGGTCAAGGACATCAATGTTACTGTGCAACACAGGGTCAAGGACATCAATGTTACTGTGCAACAAGGGGTCAAGGACATCAATGTTACCAAGCAACACAGGGTCAAGGACATCAATGTTACTGTGCAACACAGGGTCAAGGACATCAATGTTACCAAGCAACACGGGGTCAAGGACATCAATGTTACCGTGCAACACAGGGTCAAGGACATCAATGTTACCGTGCAACACGGGGTCAAGGACATCAATGTTACCAAGCAACACAGGGTCAAGGACATCAATGTTACCAAGCAACACAGGGTCAAGGACATCAATGTTACCAAGCAACACGGGGTCAAGGACATCAATGTTACCAAGCAACACGGGGTCAAGGACATCAATGTTACCGTGCAACACGGGGTCAAGGACATCAATGTTACCGTGCAACACGGGGTCAAGGACATCAATGTTACCGTGCAACACGGGGTCAAGGACATCAATGTTACCGTGCAACACGGGGTCAAGGACATCAATGTTACCAAGCAACAGGGTCAAGGACATCAATGTTACCGTGCAACAGGGTCAAGGACATCAATGTTACCGTGCAACACGGGGACAAGGACATCAATGTTACCAAGCAACACGGGGTCAAGGACATCAATGTTACCGTGCAACACAGGGTCAAGGACATCAATGTTACCGTGCAACACGGGGTCAAGGACATCAATGTTACCAAGCAACGGGGTCAAGGACATCAATGTTACTGTGCAACACGGGGTCAAGGACATCAATGTTACCAAGCAACGGGGTCAAGGACATCAATGTTACCAAGAAACGGGGTCAAGGACATCAATGTTACTGTGCAACAGGGTCAAGGACATCAATGTTACCGTGCAACACAGGGTCAAGGACATCAATGTTACCGTGCAACACGGGGTCAAGGACATCAATGTTACCAAGCAACAGGGTCAAGGACATCAATGTTACTGTGCAACACAGGGTCAAGGACATCAATGTTACTGTGCAACAAGGGGTCAAGGACATCAATGTTACCAAGCAACACAGGGTCAAGGACATCAATGTTACTGTGCAACACAGGGTCAAGGACATCAATGTTACCAAGCAACACGGGGTCAAGGACATCAATGTTACCGTGCAACACGGGGTCAAGGACATCAATGTTACCAAGCAACACAGGGTCAAGGACATCAATGTTACCAAGCAACACAGGGTCAAGGACATTAATGTTACCAAGCAACACAGGGTCAAGGACATCAATGTTACCAAGCAACACAGGGTCAAGGACATCAATGTTACCAAGCAACACGGGGTCAAGGACATCAATGTTACCAAGCAACAGGGTCAAGGACATCAATGTTACCGTGCAACACAGGGTCAAGGACATCAATGTTACTGTGCAACACGGGGTCAAGGACATCAGTTACCAAGCAACACGGGGTCAAGGACATCAATGTTACTGTGCAACACAGGGTCAAGGACATCAATGTTACTGTGCAACACAGGGTCAAGGACATCAATGTTACCAAGCAACAAGGGGTCAAGGACATCAATGTTACCGTGCAACACGGGGTCAAGGACATCATTGTTACCAAGCAACACGGGCTCAAGGACATCAATGTTACCAAGCAACACGGGGTCAAGGACATCAATGTTACCGTGCAACACGGGGTCAAGGACATCAATGTTACTGTGCAACACAGGGTCAAGGACATCAATGTTACCGTGCAACACGGGGTCAAGGACATCAATGTTACCGTGCAACACGGGGTCAAGGACATCAATGTTACCGTGCAACACGGGGTCAAGGACATCAATGTTACCGTGCAACACGGGGTCAAGGACATCAATGTTACCGTGCAACACGGGGTCAAGGACATCAATGTTACCGTGCAACACAGGGTCAAGGACATCAATGTTACCGTGCAACACAGGGTCAAGGACATCAATGTCACCGTGCAACACGGGGTCAAGGACATCAATGTTACCAAGCAACGGGGTCAAGGACATCAATGTTACTGTGCAAATGGGTCAAGGACATCAATGTTACCAAGCAACAGGGTCAAGGACATCAATGTTACCGTGCAACACGGGGTCAAGGACATCAATGTTACCGTGCAACACGGGGTCAAGGACATCAATGTTACCGTGCAACACGGGGTCAAGGACATCAATGTTACCGTGCAACACGGGGTCAAGGACATCAATGTTACCGTGCAACACAGGGTCAAGGACATCAATGTTACCGTGCAACACGGGGTCAAGGACATCAATGTCACCGTGCAACACGGGGTCAAGGACATCAATGTTACCAAGCAACGGGGTCAAGGACATCAATGTTACTGTGCAAATGGGTCAAGGACATCAATGTTACCAAGCAACAGGGTCAAGGACATCAATGTTACCGTGCAACACGGGGTCAAGGACATCAATGTTACCAAGCAACAGGGTCAAGGACATCACTGTTACCAAGCAACACAGGGTCAAGGACATCAATGTTACCAAGCAACAGGGTCAAGGACATCAATGTTACCAAGCAACACAGGGTCAAGGACATCAATGTTACCAAGCAACAGGGTCAAGGACATCAATGTTACCGTGCAACACGGGGTCAAGGACATCAATGTTACAGTGCAACACAGGGTCAAGGACATCAATGTTACCAAGCAACAGGGTCAAGGACATCAATGTTACCGTGCAACACAGGGTCAAGGACATCAATGTTACCAAGCAACAGGGTCAAGGACATCAATGTTACCGTGCAACAGGGTCAAGTACATCAATGTTACTGTGCAACACAGGGTCAAGGACATCAATGTTACTGTGCAACAAGGGGTCAAGGACATCAATGTTACCAAGCAACAGGGTCAAGGACATCAATGTTACTGTGCAACACAGGGTCAAGGACATCAATGTTACTGTGCAACAAGGGGTCAAGGACATCAATGTTACCAAGCAACACAGGGTCAAGGACATCAATGTTACTGTGCAACACAGGGTCAAGGACATCAATGTTACCAAGCAACACGGGGTCAAGGACATCAATGTTACCGTGCAACACAGGGTCAAGGACATCAATGTTACCGTGCAACACGGGGTCAAGGACATCAATGTTACCAAGCAACACAGGGTCAAGGACATCAATGTTACCAAGCAACACAGGGTCAAGGACATCAATGTTACCAAGCAACACGGGGTCAAGGACATCAATGTTACCAAGCAACACGGGGTCAAGGACATCAATGTTACCAAGCAACACGGGGTCAAGGACATCAATGTTACCGTGCAACACGGGGTCAAGGACATCAATGTTACCGTGCAACACGGGGTCAAGGACATCAATGTTACCGTGCAACACGGGGTCAAGGACATCAATGTTACCAAGCAACAGGGTCAAGGACATCAATGTTACCGTGCAACAGGGTCAAGGACATCAATGTTACCGTGCAACACGGGGTCAAGGACATCAATGTTACCAAGCAACACGGGGTCAAGGACATCAATGTTACTGTGCAACACAGGGTCAAGGACATCAATGTTACCGTGCAACACGGGGTCAAGGACATCAATGTTACCAAGCAACGGGGTCAAGGACATCAATGTTACTGTGCAACACGGGGTCAAGGACATCAATGTTACCAAGCAACGGGGTCAAGGACATCAATGTTACCAAGCAACGGGGTCAAGGACATCAATGTTACTGTGCAACAGGGTCAAGGACATCAATGTTACCGTGCAACACAGGGTCAAGGACATCAATGTTACCGTGCAACACGGGGTCAAGGACATCAATGTTACCAAGCAACAGGGTCAAGGACATCAATGTTACTGTGCAACACAGGGTCAAGGACATCAATGTTACTGTGCAACAAGGGGTCAAGGACATCAATGTTACCAAGCAACACAGGGTCAAGGACATCAATGTTACTGTGCAACACAGGGTCAAGGACATCAATGTTACCAAGCAACACGGGGTCAAGGACATCAATGTTACCGTGCAACACAGGGTCAAGGACATCAATGTTACCGTGCAACACGGGGTCAAGGACATCAATGTTACCAAGCAACACAGGGTCAAGGACATCAATGTTACCAAGCAACACAGGGTCAAGGACATTAATGTTACCAAGCAACACAGGGTCAAGGACATCAATGTTACCAAGCAACACAGGGTCAAGGACATCAATGTTACCAAGCAACACGGGGTCAAGGACATCAATGTTACCAAGCAACAGGGTCAAGGACATCAATGTTACCGTGCAACACAGGGTCAAGGACATCAATGTTACTGTGCAACACGGGGTCAAGGACATCAGTTACCAAGCAACACGGGGTCAAGGACATCAATGTTACTGTGCAACACAGGGTCAAGGACATCAATGTTACTGTGCAACACAGGGTCAAGGACATCAATGTTACCAAGCAACAAGGGGTCAAGGACATCAATGTTACCGTGCAACACGGGGTCAAGGACATCATTGTTACCAAGCAACACGGGCTCAAGGACATCAATGTTACCAAGCAACACGGGGTCAAGGACATCAATGTTACCGTGCAACACGGGGTCAAGGACATCAATGTTACTGTGCAACACAGGGTCAAGGACATCAATGTTACCGTGCAACACGGGGTCAAGGACATCAATGTTACCATGCAACACGGGGTCAAGGACATCAATGTTACCGTGCAACACGGGGTCAAGGACATCAATGTTACCGTGCAACACGGGGTCAAGGACATCAATGTTACCGTGCAACACGGGGTCAAGGACATCAATGTTACCGTGCAACACAGGGTCAAGGACATCAATGTTACCGTGCAACACAGGGTCAAGGACATCAATGTCACCGTGCAACACGGGGTCAAGGACATCAATGTTACCAAGCAACGGGGTCAAGGACATCAATGTTACTGTGCAAATGGGTCAAGGACATCAATGTTACCAAGCAACAGGGTCAAGGACATCAATGTTACCGTGCAACACGGGGTCAAGGACATCAATGTTACCGTGCAACACGGGGTCAAGGACATCAATGTTACCGTGCAACACGGGGTCAAGGACATCAATGTTACCGTGCAACACGGGGTCAAGGACATCAATGTTACCGTGCAACACAGGGTCAAGGACATCAATGTTACCGTGCAACACGGGGTCAAGGACATCAATGTCACCGTGCAACACGGGGTCAAGGACATCAATGTTACCAAGCAACGGGGTCAAGGACATCAATGTTACTGTGCAAATGGGTCAAGGACATCAATGTTACCAAGCAACAGGGTCAAGGACATCAATGTTACCGTGCAACACGGGGTCAAGGACATCAATGTTACCAAGCAACAGGGTCAAGGACATCACTGTTACCAAGCAACACAGGGTCAAGGACATCAATGTTACCAAGCAACAGGGTCAAGGACATCAATGTTACCAAGCAACACAGGGTCAAGGACATCAATGTTACCAAGCAACAGGGTCAAGGACATCAATGTTACAGTGCAACACAGGGTCAAGGACATCAATGTTACCAAGCAACAGGGTCAAGGACATCAATGTTACCGTGCAACACAGGGTCAAGGACATCAATGTTACCAAGCAACAGGGTCAAGGACATCAATGTTACTGTGCAACAGGGTCAAGGACATCAATGTTACCGTGCAACACGGGGTCAAGGACATCAATGTTACAGTGCAACACAGGGTCAAGGACATCAATGTTACCAAGCAACAGGGTCAAGGACATCAATGTTACCGTGCAACACAGGGTCAAGGACATCAATGTTACCAAGCAACAGGGTCAAGGACATCAATGTTACTGTGCAACAGGGTCAAGGACATCAATGTTACCGTGCAACACGGGGTCAAGGACATCAATGTTACCGTGCAACACGGGGTCAAGGACATCAATGTTACCAAGCAACAGGGTCAAGGACATCAATGTTACCAAGCAACAGGGTCAAGGACATCAATGTTACCAAGCAACACAGGGTCAAGGACATCAATGTTACCAAGCAACAGGGTCAAGGACATCAATGTTACTGTGCAACAGGGTCAAGGACATCAATGTTACCGTGCAACACGGGGTCAAGGACATCAATGTTACCGTGCAACACAGGGTCAAGGACATAAATGTTACCAAGCAACACAGGGTCAAGGACATCAATGTTACTGTGCAACACAGGGTCAAGGACATCAACGTTACCAAGCAACAGGGTCAAGGACATCAATGTTACTGTGCAACACGGGGTCAAGGACATCAATGTTACCAAGCAACAGGGTCAAGGACATCAATGTTACTGTGCAACACAGGGTCAAGGACATCAATGTTACTGTGCAACACAGGGTCAAGGACATCAATGTTACCAAGCAACACAGGGTCAAGGACATCAATGTTACCAAGCAACACAGGGTCAAGGACATCAATGTTACCAAGCAACACAGGGTCAAGGACATCAATGTTACCGTGCAACAAGGGGTCAAGGACATCAATGTTACCGTGCAACACAGGGTCAAGGACATCAATGTTACCGTGCAACACAGGGTCAAGGACATCAATGTTACCGTGCAACACGGGGTCAAGGACATCAATGTTACCGTGCAACACGGGGTCAAGGACATCAATGTTACCGTGCAACACGGGGTCAAGGACATCAATGTTACCAAGCAACAGGGTCAAGGACATCAATGTTACCGTGCAACAGGGTCAAGGACATCAATGTTACCAAGCAACAGGGTCAAGGACATCAATGTTACCGTGCAACACGGGGTCAAGGACATCAATTTTACCAAGCAACGGGGTCAAGGACATCAATGTTACTGTTCAACACGGGGTCAAGGACATCAATGTTACCAAGCAACAGGGTCAAGGACATCAATGTTACTGTGCAACACGGGGTCAAGGACATCAATGTTACTGTTCAACACGGGGTCAAGGACATCAATGTTACCAAGCAACAGGGTCAAGGACATCAATGTTACCGTGCAACACAGGGTCAAGGACATCAATGTTACTGTGCAACACGGGGTCAAGGACATCAATGTTACTGTTCAACACGGGGTCAAGGACATCAATGTTACCAAGCAACGGGGTCAAGGACATCAATGTTACTGTGCAACAGGGTCAAGGACATCAATGTTACCGTGCAACACGGGGTCAAGGACATCAATGTTACCGTGCAACACGGGGTCAAGGACATCAATGTTACCGTGCAACACGGGGTCAAGGACATCAATGTTACCAAGCAACAGGGCCAAGGACATCAATGTTACCAAGCAACGGGGTCAAGGACATCAATGTTACTGTGCAACAGGATCAAGGACATCAATGTTACCGTGCAACAGGATCAAGGACATCAATGTTACTGTGCAACACGGGGTCAAGGACATCAATGTTACCAAGCAACAGGGGATCAAGGACATCAATGTTACTGTGCAACACGGGGTCAAGGACATCAATGTTACCGTGCAACAGGATCAAGGACATCAATGTTACCGTGCAACAGGATCAAGGACATCAATGTTACTGTGCAACACGGGGTCAAGGACATCAATGTTACCAAGCAACAGGGGATCAAGGACATCAATGTTACCAAGCAACACGGGGTCAAGGACATCAATGTTACCGTGCAACACGGGGTCAAGGACATCAATGTTACTGTGCAACACAGGGTCAAGGACATCAATGTTACCGTGCAACACAGGGTCAAGGACATCAATGTTACCGTGCAACACGGGTCAAGGACATCAATGTTACTGTGCAACACGGGGTCAAGGACATTAATGTTACCGTGCAACACGGGGTCAAGGACACCAATGTTACTGTGCAACACAGGGTCAAGGACATCAATGTTACCAAGCAACACAGGGTCAAGGACATCAATGTTACCGTGCAACACGGGGTCAAGGACATCAATGTTACCGTGCAACACGGGGTCAAGGACATCAATGTTACTGTGCAACACAGGGTCAAGGACATCAATGTTACCGTGCAACACGGGGTCAAGGACATCAATGTTACCAAGCAACGGGGTCAAGGACATCAATGTTACTGTGCAACAGGGTCAAGGACATCAATGTTACCAAGCAACAGGGTCAAGGACATCAATGTTACCAAGCAACACAGGGTCAAGGACATCAATGTTACCAAGCAACAGGGTCAAGGACATCAATGTTACCATGCAACAGGGTCAAGGACATCAATGTTACCATGCAACAGGGTCAAGGACATCAATGTTACTGTGCAACAAGGGGTCAAGGACATCAATGTTACTAAGCAACACGGGGTCAAGGACATCAATGTTACAGTGCAACACGGGGTCAAGGACATCAATGTTACCGTGCAACACAGGGTCAAGGACATCAATGTTACCAAGCAACAGGGTCAAGGACATCAATGTTACCGTGCAACACAGGGTCAAGGACATCAATGTTACCGTGCAACACAGGGTCAAGGACATCAATGTTACCAAGCAACAGGGTCAAGGATATGTTTTGAACACGTCTGCTTTAGACATGCTGAGGGCAGATCGAGATCCAATACAAAATGACACTAACAGATCTATAATAGATGGACTGAAGGTGAGTCACTACAAAATGACACTAACAGATCTATAATAGATGGACTGAAGGTGAGTCAATACAAAATGACACTAACAGATCTATAATAGATGGACTGAAGGTGAGTCAATACAAAATGACACTAACAGATCTATAATAGATGGACTGAAGGTGAGTCAATACAAAATGACACTAACAGATCTATAATAGATGGACTGAAGGTGAGCCTCAACAAAATGACACTAACAGATCTATAATAGATGGACTGAAGGTGAGTCAATACAAAATGACACTAACAGATCTATAATAGATGGACTGAAGGTGAGTCAATACAAAATGACACTAACAGATCTATAATAGATGGACTGAAGGTGAGTCAATACAAAATGACACTAACAGATCTATAATAGATGGACTGAAGGTGAGTCAATACAAAATGACACTAACAGATCTATAATAGATGGACTGAAGGTGCGTCAATACAAAATGACACTAACAGATCTATAATAGATGGACTGAAGGTGCGTCACTACAAAATGACACTAACAGATCTATAATAGATGGACTGAAGGTGAGTCAATACAAAATTACACTAACAGATCTATAATAGATGGACTGAAGGTGAGTCACTACAAAATGACACTAACAGATCTATAATAGATGGACTGAAGGTGCGTCACTACAAAATGACACTAACAGATCTATAATAGATGGACTGAAGGTGAGTCACTACAAAATGACACTAACAGATCTATAATAGATGGACTGAAGGTGAGTCACTACAAAATGACACTAACAGATCTATAATAGATGGACTGAAGGTGAGTCACTACAAAATGACACTAACAGATCTATAATAGATGGACTGAAGGTGAGTCAATACAAAATGACACTAACAGATCTATAATAGATGGACTGAAGGTGAGCCTCAACAAAATGACACTAACAGATCTATAATAGATGGACTGAAGGTGAGTCAATACAAAATGACACTAACAGATCTATAATAGATGGACTGAAGGTGAGTCAATACAAAATGACACTAACAGATCTATAATAGATGGACTGAAGGTGCGTCAATACAAAATGACACTAACAGATCTATAATAGATGGACTGAAGGTGCGTCACTACAAAATGACACTAACAGATCTATAATAGATGGACTGAAGGTGAGTCACTACAAAATGACACTAACAGATCTATAATAGATGGACTGAAGGTGCGTCAATACAAAATGACACTAACAGATCTATAATAGATGGACTGAAGGTGCGTCACTACAAAATGACACTAACAGATCTATAATAGATGGACTGAAGGTGAGTCAAAACAAAATGACACTAACAGATCTATAATAGATGGACTGAAGGTGAGTCAATCAATACAAAATGACACTAACAGATCTATAATAGATGGTCTGAAGGTGGATCAATACAAAATGACACTAACAGATCTATAATAGATGAACTGAAGGTGAGCCTCAACAAAATGACACTAACAGATCTATAATAGATGGACTGAAGGTGAGCCTCAACAAAATGACACTAACAGATCTATAATAGATGGTCTGAAGGTGAGTCAATACAAAATGACACTAACAGATCTATAATAGATGGACTGAAGGTGAGCCTCAACAAAATGACACTAACAGATCTATAATAGATGGACTGAAGGTGAGTCAATACAAAATGACACTAACAGATCTATAATAGATGGACTGAAGGTGCGTCACTACAAAATGACACTAACAGATCTATAATAGATGGACTGAAGGTGAGCCTCAACAAAATGACACTAACAGATCTATAATAGATGGACTGAAGGTGAGTCAATACAAAATGACACTAACAGATCTATAATAGATGGACTGAAGGTGAGTCAATACAAAATGACACTAACAGATCTATAATAGATGGACTGAAGGTGAGCCTCAACAAAATGACACTAACAGATCTATAATAGATGGACTGAAGGTGAGTCAATACAAAATGACACTAACAGATCTATAATAGATGGACTGAAGGTGAGCCTCAACAAAATGACACTAACAGATCTATAATAGATGGACTGAAGGTGAGTCACTACAAAATGACACTAACAGATCTATAATAGATGGACTGAAGGTGAGTCAATACAAAATGACACTAACAGATCTATAATAGATGGACTGAAGGTGAGTCAATACAAAATGACACTAACAGATCTATAATAGATGGACTGAAGGTGAGCCTCAACAAAATGACACTAACAGATCTATAATAGATGGACTGAAGGTGAGTCAATACAAAATGACACTAACAGATCTATAATAGATGGACTGAAGGTGAGCCTCAACAAAATGACACTAACAGATCTATAATAGATGGACTGAAGGTGAGTCAATACAAAATGACACTAACAGATCTATAATAGATGGACTGAAGGTGAGCCTCAACAAAATGACACTAACAGATCTATAATAGATGGACTGAAGGTGAGTCAATACAAAATGACACTAACAGATCTATAATAGATGGACTGAAGGTGAGTCAATACAAAATGACACTAACAGATCTATAATAGATGGACTGAAGGTGAGCCTCAACAAAATGACACTAACAGATCTATAATAGATGGACTGAAGGTGAGTCAATACAAAATGACACTAACAGATCTATAATAGATGGACTGAAGGTGAGCCTCAACAAAATGACACTAACAGATCTATAATAGATGGACTGAAGGTGAGTCACTACAAAATGACACTAACAGATCTATAATAGATGGACTGAAGGTGAGTCAATACAAAATGACACTAACAGATCTATAATAGATGGACTGAAGGTGAGTCAATACAAAATGACACTAACAGATCTATAATAGATGGACTGAAGGTGAGCCTCAACAAAATGACACTAACAGATCTATAATAGATGGACTGAAGGTGAGTCAATACAAAATGACACTAACAGATCTATAATAGATGGACTGAAGGTGAGTCAATACAAAATGACACTAACAGATCTATAATAGATGGACTGAAGGTGAGCCTCAACAAAATGACACTAACAGATCTATAATAGATGGACTGAAGGTGAGTCAATACAAAATGACACTAACAGATCTATAATAGATGGACTGAAGGTGAGCCTCAACAAAATGACACTAACAGATCTATAATAGATGGACTGAAGGTGAGCCTCAACAAAATGACACTAACAGATCTATAATAGATGGACTGAAGGTGAGTCAATACAAAATGACACTAACAGATCTATAATAGATGGTCTGAAGGTGAGTCACTACAAAATGACACTAACAGATCTATAATAGATGGTCTGAAGGTGAGTCAATACAAAATGACACTAACAGATCTATAATAGATGGACTGAAGGTGAGCCTCAACAAAATGACACTAACAGATCTATAATAGATGGACTGAAGGTGAGTCAATACAAAATGACACTAACAGATCTATAATAGATGGACTGAAGGTGAGTCAATACAAAATGACACTAACAGATCTATAATAGATGGACTGAAGGTGAGCCTCAACAAAATGACACTAACAGATCTATAATAGATGGACTGAAGGTGAGTCACTACAAAATGACACTAACAGATCTATAATAGATGGACTGAAGGTGAGTCACTACAAAATGACACTAACAGATCTATAATAGATGGACTGAAGGTGAGTCACTACAAAATGACACTAACAGATCTATAATAGATGGACTGAAGGTGAGTCACTACAAAATGACACTAACAGATCTATAATAGATGGACTGAAGGTGAGTCAATACAAAATGACACTAACAGATCTATAATAGATGGACTGAAGGTGAGTCACTACAAAATGACACTAACAGATCTATAATAGATGGACTGAAGGTGAGTCACTACAAAATGACACTAACAGATCTATAATAGATGGACTGAAGGTGAGCCTCAACAAAATGACACTAACAGATCTATAATAGATGGACTGAAGGTGAGTCAATACAAAATGACACTAACAGATCTATAATAGATGGACTGAAGGTGAGTCAATACAAAATGACACTAACAGATCTATAATAGATGGACTGAAGGTGAGTCAATACAAAATGACACTAACAGATCTATAATAGATGGACTGAAGGTGAGCCTCAACAAAATGACACTAACAGATCTATAATAGATGGACTGAAGGTGAGTCAATACAAAATGACACTAACAGATCTATAATAGATGGACTGAAGGTGAGTCAATACAAAATGACACTAACAGATCTATAATAGATGGACTGAAGGTGAGTCAATAGAAAATGACACTAACAGATCTATAATAGATGGTCTGAAGGTGGATCAGGACCTGTTGTTGGTAGCAAATACCACAAGACTGCCACAAAGAGAGAGAAGGCGTGCCGATTTAGGATCAGGACTCCACCTGTCCATTTAATCTGAACAGTTATGATCTGAAATGCCAAACTGATCCTAGATCAGTTGGTTTACGTTATGATCCCGACATTAAATCAGAGGGGAAAAGCCCATGGAGCAGACATTGCTGAAATGACGAGGTCTGTCATAGTACCTGAAGCTGGGCATGATTTTCCAGACAACGTAGAACAAAGAGTCGGGGCTGAAGGCTGTTGGGCCACCCTGCCACAGATAACACAGGGTCTTCCTCAACTCCTCCACCAAGGACCTGGGAAACAGAGACAAACATACAACTACTGTCAATACCAGGAACCTTCAACAGCACAACTCCTTCAGTTAAACATCCTCTGTGCTGCTCACTAACTCTAAACCAATCAGCATATTGTTTTGGTGCAACAGTATGTTCTAAATCAAAGATGAATACACAAAGCAAGAATATGTTAGCTACATTAAAAAGCTAAGATAAAACATGTAGCCAAAAATTATAGGGATCAACTAAGAAACGCTTATCAACACTTCGGTTCCTACCCTGTCACAATAAACCCTCCCTGGCATTTAAATTCTTTGTCATGTCAAACACTGTATTCAAAGTGGCCACTATTATATTCTAACTATAGAATTAGAATAAATCATTATATTTCCATGACTAACAGTATACACCCAAGAGTTTTGCTCTAAATCACAAGTCAAATCTCAAATCCAACATTTGGTTAAAAACAGGCCTATAAATTGTTTGCCCATATTGTGCAGCTCTACATGGCAGTGTATAAAGTATCTCAAATGAGTGCAGGAAATGCAGAAACTGATGAATATAATTTTGGGTTGAAGTTGAACAGTATAAAACAAGGAGAAAGACCCATTGAAATCACTTACAATGTACAGTACCAGTCAAAAGTCTGGACACCTGCTCATAATGTTTGTGTCGAATTGCTCTGCTTTATCTTGGCCAGGTCGCAGTTGCAAATGAGAACGTGTTCTCAACTAGCCTACCTGGTTAAATAAAAAAATAAAATAAAGGTGAAAAAATAAATAATAATAATAAGTTCCCCCTCACTATTTTCTACATTGTAGAACAGTGAAGCCACCAAAACTAGCTTTGCACACTTGGCATTCTCAACCAGATTCATGAGGTAGTCACCTGGAATGCATTTCAATCAACAGGTGTGCCTTGTTAAAAGTTCATTTGTAGAATTTCTTTCCTTCTTAATGCGTTTGAGACAATCAGTTGTGTTGTGACATGGTAGGAGTGGTATACAGAAGATAAGCAAATAAGGCGAAAGACCAAGAAACACGAGAAATGGACATTAGACCAGTGGAAATCTGTCCTTTGGTCTGATGAGTCACATGTTTTATTTTTGGTTCCAACTGCTGTGTCTTTGTGAGACGCAGAGTAGGTGAATGGATGATCTCCGCATGTGTGGTTCCCACCGCGAAGCATGGAGGAGGAGGAGGAGGTGTGATGGTGCTTTGCTGGTGACACTGTTGGGGATTCATTTAGAACTCAAGGCCCACTTAACCAGCATGGCTACCACAGCATTCTGCAGTGATACGCCATCCCATCTGGTTTGTGTTTAGTGGGACTATCATTTGTTTTTCAACAGGATAATGACCAAACACACCTCCAGGCTGTGTAAGGGCTACTTGACCAATAAGGAGAGTGATGGAGGGCTGCATCAGATGACCTGGTCTCCACAAACCCCCCGACCTCAACCCAATTGATATGGTTTGGGATGAGTCTGACCGCAGAGTGAAGGAAGAGCAGCCAACAAGTGCTCAGCATGTGTGGGAACTTCTTCAAGACTGTTGAAAAAGCATTCCAGGTGAAGCTGGTTGAGAGAATGCCAAGTGTGCAAAGCTGTCATCAAGGCAAAGGGTGGCTACTTTGAAGAATCTAAAATATATTTGTTTAACACTTCTTCGCTTACTATATGATTCCATATGTGTTATTTCATAGTTTTGATGTCTTAAATAGGGTGGTAAATTAAATCGCACAAAGAACTATATCCCACCTCGCGCTGCAACACAGCCTGGCTGGGTGCTGAGTGAGAGATTCATTTTTAGAAGGCATAAAAGTTGGTCTAATTTAGTCCAAATTAAAGTCTACTGAAGTGAGACTGTCCTCATGTTTCTTGGCTACTTAGATGTTGTTCACAAGCTAGGTTTCTTTTCAATGTCTGAATATCAACGTCTAGGGAAGAGAACAGTTACTGATCAGACTCACACAGACACATGACTCCGGTGGCCATGTTACCACGGTAACCTCCCGCCCTTAAAGGGGCAGCTGAACATTTGTCTCATCTGTGATATTTTAAAAGAAATGGAGCAATATACCACATGACTTCTTACACGTACTGTTTTAGAAACAAAGCATGCTCAACTGTTATGGTTTTTGGTGTAAATGTTTTATATCGGCTAGTAAAAGAAATCTGTGTGGCTGGTAGATCTGCCACAGTGGCTGGTGGACCAAAAAGTTAGCTTCAGGCCCTGCAAACACACACAAGTAAGACCTTACACACTGGTGTCCCCCTGGCTGCGGGTGTGGTACATCCGTCGCCCTGCAGTCTTCCCGCTCCGCAGCGCCACCGCTGGCAGCTCCATGAAATAACAGCTGAACTGCTGGATGTTGCTGGAATAGAAACAGTTTTTTAACACTCAGCTTCTTTCCCCACCCCCCAGCCTCTTCCTCCCTCCCCACCCAAGCCTCTTTCCCCCTCCCCAGCCTCTTCCCCCCTCCCCACCCAAGCCTATTTCCCCCTCCCCAGCCTCTTCCCCCCTCCCCACCCAAGCCTCTCCCCCCCCCCCCAGCCTCTTCCCCCCTCCCCACCCAAGCCTCTTTCCCCAGCCCCCAGTCTCTTTCCCACCCCCCAGCCTCTTCCCCCTCCCCCCCCAAGCCTCTTTCCCCAGCCCCCAGTCTCTTTCCCACCCCCCAGCCTCTTCCCCCCTCCCCACCCCAGCCTCTTCCCCCCTCCCCACCCCAGCCTCTTTCCCCACCCCCCAGCCTCTTCCCCCCCCTCCCCACCCAAGCCTCTTTCCCCAGCCCCCAGTCTCTTTCCCCACCCCAGTCTCTTTCCCCACCCCCCAGCCTCTTTCCCCACCCCCCAGCCTCTTTCCCCACCCCCCAGCCTCTTCCCCCCTCCCCACCCCAGCCTCTTCCCCCCTCCCCACCCCAGCCTCTTTCCCCAGCCCCCAGCCTCTTTCCCCAGCCCCCAGCCTCTTCCCCCCTCCCCACCCCAGCCTCTTTCCTCACCCAAGCCTCTTTCCCCACCCCCAGCCTCTTTCCCCACCAGAGGCTGGCTCTGACTACAGACCACTGAGCCAGTGGCTGGCCATGACTACAGACCACTGAGCCAGTGGCTGGCCATGACTACAGACCACTGAGCCAGTGGCTGGCCATGACTACAGACCACTGAGCCAGACAGTAGGGCCATGACTACAGACCACTGAGCCAGACAGTAGGCCCTGACTACAGACCACTGAGCCAGACAGTAGGCCCTGACTACAGACCACTGAGCCAGACAGCTAGGCCATGACTACAGACCACTGAGCCAGACAGTAGGCCATGACTACAGACCACTGAGCCAGACAGTGGGCCATGACTACAGGCCACTGAGCCAGACAGTAGGCCATGACTACAGGCCACTGAGCCAGACAGTAGGCCATGACTACAGGCCACTGAGCCAGACAGTAGGCCATGACTACAGGCCACTGAGCCAGACAGTAGGCCATGACTACAGGCCACTGAGCCAGACAGTAGGCCATGACTACAGGCCACTGAGCCAGACAGTAGGCCATGACTACAGGCCACTGAGCCAGACAGTAGGCCATGACTACAGGCCACTGAGCCAGACAGTAGGCCCTGACTACAGGCCACTGAGCCAGACAGTGGGCCCTGACTACAGGCCACTGAGCCAGACAGTGGGCCCTGACTACAGACCACTGAGCCAGACAGTGGGCCCTGACTACAGACCACTGAGCCAGACAGTAGGCCCTGACTACAGACCACTGAGCCAGACAGTGGGCCCTGACTACTAACCACTGAGCCAGACAGTGGGCCCTGACTACAGACCACTGAGCCAGACAGTGGGCCCTGACTACAGACCACTGAGCCAGACAGTGGGCCCTGACTACAGACCACTGAGCCAGACAGTAGGCCATGACTACAGACCACTGAGCCAGACAGTAGGCCATGACTACAGACCACTGAGCCAGACAGTAGGCCATGACTACAGACCACTGAGCCAGACAGTAGGCCATGACTACAGACCACTGAGCCAGACAGTAGGCCATGACTACAGACCACTGAGCCAGACAGTAGGCCATGACTACAGACCACTGAGCCAGACAGTAGGCCATGACTACAGGCCACTGAGCCAGACAGTAGGCCATGACTACAGGCCACTGAGCCAGACAGTAGGCCATGACTACAGACCACTGAGCCAGACAGTAGGCCATGACTACAGACCACTGAGCCAGACAGTAGGTCCATGACTACAGACCACTGAGCCAGACAGTAGGCCATGACTACAGGCCACTGAGCCAGACAGTAGGCCATGACTACAGGCCACTGAGCCAGACAGTAGGCCATGACTACAGGCCACTGAGCCAGACAGTAGGCCATGACTACAGACCACTGAGCCAGACAGTAGGCCATGACTACAGGCCACTGAGCCAGACAGTAGGCCATGACTACAGGCCACTGAGCCAGACAGTAGGCCCTGACTACAGACCACTGAGCCAGACAGTAGGCCCTGACTACAGACCACTGAGCCAGACAGTAGGCCCTGACTACAGACCACTGAGCCAGACAGTAGGCCATGACTACAGGCCACTGAGCCAGACAGTAGGCCCTGACTACAGACCACTGAGCCAGACAGTGGGCCCTGACTACAGACCACTGAGCCAGACAGTGGGCCCTGACTACAGACCACTGAGCCAGACAGTAGGCCATGACTACAGGCCACTGAGCCAGACAGTGGGCCATGACTACAGGCCACTGAGCCAGACAGTAGGCCATGACTACAGGCCACTGAGCCAGACAGTAGGCCATGACTACAGACCACTGAGCCAGACAGTAGGCCATGACTACAGACCACTGAGCCAGACAGTAGGCCATGACTACAGGCCACTGAGCCAGACAGTAGGCCATGACTACAGGCCACTGAGCCAGACAGTAGGCCATGACTACAGGCCACTGAGCCAGACAGTAGGCCATGACTACAGACCACTGAGCCAGACAGTAGGCCATGACTACAGGCCACTGAGCCAGACAGTAGGCCATGACTACAGGCCACTGAGCCAGACAGTAGGCCATGACTACAGGCCACTGAGCCAGACAGTAGGCCATGACTACAGGCCACTGAGCCAGACAGTAGGCCATGACTACAGGCCACTGAGCCAGACAGTAGGCCATGACTACAGGCCACTGAGCCAGACAGTAGGCCCTGACTACAGGCCACTGAGCCAGACAGTAGGCCCTGACTACAGACCACTGAGCCAGACAGTAGGCCCTGACTACAGACCACTGAGCCAGACAGTAGGCCCTGACTACAGACCACTGAGCCAGACAGTAGGCCATGACTACAGACCACTGAGCCAGACAGTAGGCCCTGACTACAGACCACTGAGCCAGACAGTAGGCCATGACTACAGACCACTGAGCCAGACAGTAGGCCATGACTACAGACCACTGAGCCAGACAGTAGGCCCTGACTACAGACCACTGAGCCAGACAGTAGGCCCTGACTACAGACCACTGAACCAGACAGTAGGCCATGACTACAGACCACTGAGCCAGACAGTAGGCCATGACTACAGACCACTGAGCCAGACAGTAGGCCATGACTACAGACCACTGAGCCAGACAGTAGGCCCTGACTACAGACCACTGAACCAGACAGTGGGCCCTGACTACAGACCACTGAGCCAGACAGTAGGCCCTGACTACAGACCACTGAGCCAGACAGTAGGCCATGACTACAGACAACTGAGCCAGACAGTAGGCCCTGACTACAGACCACTGAGCCAGACAGTAGGCCATGACTACAGACCACTGAGCCAGACAGTAGGCCCTGACTACAGACCACTGAGCCAGACAGTAGGCCATGACTACAGACCACTGAGCCAGACAGTAGGCCCTGACTACAGACCACTGAGCCAGACAGTGGGCCCTGACTACAGACCACTGAGCCAGACAGTAGGCCCTGACTACAGACCACTGAGCCAGACAGTAGGCCCTGACTACAGACCACTGAGCCAGACAGTAGGCCACCCACACAAGAGGCCATATTGAGGCCAGAACCAGAGCCTTAAGCCACACAGATCACCTGAGTTCCAAGGGACCATAATGGGCCTTGGCTCACCTGAGAGACTTACCTAAGCCTAACCACAACTCAGCCATGAGGGACTTACCTGAGAGACTGCAGGATGGCGTTCATAAAGCATGTGTTGCCTAGGTTACGTAATCCCATGGCAGAGAGAGCGGAGGCCCCACCCTGAGAGGAAGGAGAGAGAGAGAGAGACCATAGCTGAGCCATTATGAAGCAGCAGTGCACACAGACAGGGTAACTGCCATTAGATTAGATTAATTAGATAGATTAATCTATTACAAGTGTTACAGAAGTTGGGGCAAGCAGTCTGGGGTCTACAGCCTACACCAGCTAGACTGTGTTTAGAGAACAGTCAGGCTGGGGTCTACAGTCTACACCACTGTGTTTAGAGAACCATCAGTCTGGGGTCTACAGCCTACACCAGCTAGACTGTGTTTAGAGAACAGTCAGTCTGGGGGCTACAGCCTACACCAGCTAGACTGTGTTTAGAGAACAGTCAGTCTGGGGTCTACAGCCTACACCACTGTGTTTAGAGAACAGTCAGTCTGGGGGCTACAGCCTACACCAGCTAGACTGTGTTTAGAGAACAGTCAGTCTGGGGTCTACAGCCTACACCACTGTGTTTAGAGAACAGTCAGTCTGGGGGCTACAGCCTACACCAGCTAGACTGTGTTTAGAGAACAGTCAGTCTGGGGGCTACAGCCTACACCAGCTAGACTGTGTTTAGAGAACAGTCAGTCTGGGGTCTACAGTCTACACCACTGTGTTTAGAGAACAGTCAGTCTGGGGTCTACAGTCTACACCAGCTAGACTGTGTTTAGAGAACAGTCAGTCTGGGGTCTACAGCCTACACCACTGTGTTTAGAGAACAGTCAGTCTGGGGTCTACAGTCTACACCAGCTAGACTGTGTTTAGAGAACAGTCAGTCTGGGGTCTACAGTCTACACCAGCTAGACTGTGTTTAGAGAACAGTCAGTCTGGGGTCTACAGCCTACACCAGCTAGACTGTGTTTAGAGAACAGTCAGTCTGGGGTCTACAGTCTACACCAGCTAGACTGTGTTTAGAGAACAGTCAGTCTGGGGTCTACAGTCTACACCACTGTGTTTAGAGAACAGTCAGTCTGGGGTCTACAGCCTACACCAGCTAGACTGTGTTTAGAGAACAGTCAGTCTGGGGTCTACAGCCTACACCACTGTGTTTAGAGAACAGTCAGTCTGGGGTCTACAGCCTACACCAGCTAGACTGTGTTTAGAGAACAGTCAGTCTGGGGTCTACAGTCTACACCAGCTAGACTGTGTTTAGAGAACAGTCAGTCTGGGGTCTACAGCCTACACCAGCTAGACTGTGTTTAGAGAACAGTCAGTCTGGGGTCTACAGCCTACACCACTGTGTTTAGAGAACAGTCAGTCTGGGGTCTACAGCCTACACCAGCTAGACTGTGTTTAGAGAACAGTCAGTCTGGGGTCTACAGCCTACACCACTGTGTTTAGAGAACAGTCAGTCTGGGGTCTACAGCCTAAAACCAGCTAGACTGTGTTTAGAGAACAGTCAGTCTGGGGTCTACAGCCTACACCACTGTGTTTAGAGAACAGTCAGTCTGGGGGCTACAGCCTACACCACTGTGTTTAGAGAACAGTCAGTCTGGGGTCTACAGCCTACACCAGCTAGACTGTGTTTAGAGAACAGTCAGTCTGGGGTCTACAGCCTACACCAGCTAGACTGTGTTTAGAGAACAGTCAGTCTGGGGTCTACAGCCTACACCAGCTAGACTGTGTTTAGAGAACAGTCAGTCTGGGGTCTACAGCCTACACCAGCTAGACTGTGTTTAGAGAACAGTCAGTCTGGGGTCTACAGCCTACACCAGCTAGACTGTGTTTAGAGAACAGTCAGTCTGGGGTCTACAGCCTACACCACTGTGTTTAGAGAACAGTCAGTCTGGGGGCTACAGCCTACACCAGCTAGACTGTGTTTAGAGAACAGCCAGTCTGGGGTCTACAGTCTACACCACTGTGTTTAGAGAACAGTCAGTCTGGGGTCTACAGTCTACAACCAGCTAGACTGTGTTTAGAGAACAGTCAGTCTGGGGTCTACAGCCTACACCACTGTGTTTAGAGAACAGTCAGTCTGGGGTCTACAGTCTACACCAGCTAGACTGTGTTTAGAGAACAGTCAGTCTGGGGTCTACAGTCTACACCAGCTAGACTGTGTTTAGAGAACAGTCAGTCTGGGGTCTACAGCCTACACCAGCTAGACTGTGTTTAGAGAACAGTCAGTCTGGGGTCTACAGTCTACACCAGCTAGACTGTGTTTAGAGAACAGTCAGTCTGGGGTCTACAGTCTACACCACTGGTGTTTAGAGAACAGTCAGTCTGGGGTCTACAGCCTACACCAGCTAGACTGTGTTTAGAGAACAGTCAGTCTGGGGTCTACAGCCTACACCACTGTGTTTAGAGAACAGTCAGTCTGGGGTCTACAGCCTACACCAGCTAGACTGTGTTTAGAGAACAGTCAGTCTGGGGTCTACAGTCTACACCAGCTAGACTGTGTTTAGAGAACAGTCAGTCTGGGGTCTACAGCCTACACCAGCTAGACTGTGTTTAGAGAACAGTCAGTCTGGGGTCTACAGCCTACACCACTGTGTTTAGAGAACAGTCAGTCTGGGGTCTACAGCCTACACCAGCTAGACTGTGTTTAGAGAACAGTCAGTCTGGGGTCTACAGCCTACACCACTGTGTTTAGAGAACAGTCAGTCTGGGGTCTACAGCCTAAAACCAGCTAGACTGTGTTTAGAGAACAGTCAGTCTGGGGTCTACAGCCTACACCACTGTGTTTAGAGAACAGTCAGTCTGGGGGCTACAGCCTACACCACTGTGTTTAGAGAACAGTCAGTCTGGGGTCTACAGCCTACACCAGCTAGACTGTGTTTAGAGAACAGTCAGTCTGGGGTCTACAGCCTACACCAGCTAGACTGTGTTTAGAGAACAGTCAGTCTGGGGTCTACAGCCTACACCAGCTAGACTGTGTTTAGAGAACAGTCAGTCTGGGGTCTACAGCCTACACCAGCTAGACTGTGTTTAGAGAACAGTCAGTCTGGGGTCTACAGCCTACACCACTGTGTTTAGAGAACAGTCAGTCTGGGGTCTACAGCCTACACCACTGTGTTTAGAGAACAGTCAGTCTGGGGGCTACAGCCTACACCAGCTAGACTGTGTTTAGAGAACAGCCAGTCTGGGGTCTACAGCCTACACCAGCTAGACTGTGTTTAGAGAACAGTCAGTCTGGGGTCTACAGTCTACACCAGCTAGACTGTGTTTAGAGAACAGTCAGTCTGGGGTCTACAGTCTACACCAGCTAGACTGTGTTTAGAGAACAGTCAGTCTGGGGTCTACAGCCTACACCACTGTGTTTAGAGAACAGTCAGTCTGGGGTCTACAGCCTACACCAGCTAGACTGTGTTTAGAGAACAGTCAGTCTGGGGTCTACAGCCTACACCACTGTGTTTAGAGAACAGTCAGTCTGGGGTCTACAGCCTAAAACCAGCTAGACTGTGTTTAGAGAACAGTCAGTCTGGGGTCTACAGCCTACACCACTGTGTTTAGAGAACAGTCAGTCTGGGGGCTACAGCCTACACCACTGTGTTTAGAGAACAGTCAGTCTGGGGTCTACAGCCTACACCAGCTAGACTGTGTTTAGAGAACAGTCAGTCTGGGGTCTACAGTCTACACCAGCTAGACTGTGTTTAGAGAACAGTCAGTCTGGGGTCTACAGCCTACACCAGCTAGACTGTGTTTAGAGAACAGTCAGTCTGGGGGCTACAGCCTACACCACTGTGTTTAGAGAACAGTCAGTCTGGGGTCTACAGCCTACACCAGCTAGACTGTGTTTAGAGAACAGTCAGTCTGGGGGCTACAGCCTACACCAGCTAGACTGTGTTTAGAGAACAGTCAGTCTGGGGTCTACAGTCTACACCAGCTAGACTGTGTTTAGAGAACAGTCAGTCTGGGGGCTACAGCCTACACCACTGTGTTTAGAGAACAGTCAGTCTGGGGTCTACAGCCTACACCACTGTGTTTAGAGAACAGTCAGTCTGGGGTCTACAGTCTACACCAGCTAGACTGTGTTTAGAGAACAGTCAGTCTGGGGTCTACAGCCTACACCACTGTGTTTAGAGAACAGTCAGTCTGGGGTCTACAGCCTACACCAGCTAGACTGTGTTTAGAGAACAGTCAATCTGGGGTCTACAGCCTACACCACTGTGTTTAGAGAACAGTCAGTCTGGGGTCTACAGCCTACACCAGCTAGACTGTGTTTAGAGAACAGTCAGTCTGGGGTCTACAGCCTACACCAGCTAGACTGTGTTTAGAGAACAGTCAGTCTGGGGACTACAGCCTACACCAGCTAGACTGTGTTTAGAGAACAGTCAGTCTGGGGTCTACAGCCTACACCAGCTAGACTGTGTTTAGAGAACAGTCAGTCTGGGGTCTACAGCCTACACCAGCTAGACTGTGTTTAGAGAACAGTCAGTCTGGGGTCTACAGTCTACACCAGCTAGACTGTGTTTAGAGAACAGTCAGTCTGGGGTCTACAGTCTACACCAGCTAGACTGTGTTTAGAGAACAGTCAGTCTGGGGTCTACAGCCTACACCAGCTAGACTGTGTTTAGAGAACAGTCAGTCTGGGGGCTACAGCCTACACCACTGTGTTTAGAGAACAGTCAGTCTGGGGTCTACAGCCTACACCACTGTGTTTAGAGAACAGTCAGTCTGGGGGCTACAGCCTACACCACTGTGTTTAGAGAACAGTCAGTCTGGGGTCTAAAGCCTACACCAGCTAGACTGTGTTTAGAGAACAGTCAGTCTGGGGGCTACAGCCTACACCAGCTAGACTGTGTTTAGAGAACAGTCAGTCTGGGGTCTACAGTCTACACCAGCTAGACTGTGTTTAGAGAACAGTCAGTCTGGGGGCTACAGCCTACACCACTGTGTTTAGAGAACAGTCAGTCTGGGGTCTACAGCCTACACCACTGTGTTTAGAGAACAGTCAGTCTGGGGTCTACAGTCTACACCAGCTAGACTGTGTTTAGAGAACAGTCAGTCTGGGGTCTACAGCCTACACCACTGTGTTTAGAGAACAGTCAGTCTGGGGTCTACAGCCTACACCAGCTAGACTGTGTTTAGAGAACAGTCAGTCTGGGGGCTACAGCCTACACCAGCTAGACTGTGTTTAGAGAACAGTCAGTCTGGGGTCTACAGCCTACACCACTGTGTTTAGAGAACAGTCAGTCTGGGGGCTACAGCCTACACCAGCTAGACTGTGTTTAGAGAACAGTCAGTCTGGGGTCTACAGCCTACACCACTGTGTTTAGAGAACAGTCAGTCTGGGTTCTACAGCCTACACCAGCTAGACTGTGTTTAGAGAACAGTCAGTCTGGGGTCTACAGCCTACACCAGCTAGACTGTGTTTAGAGAACAGTCAGTCTGGGGTCTACAGCCTACACCAGCTAGACTGTGTTTAGAGAACAGTCAGTCTGGGGTCTACAGCCTACACCACTGTGTTTAGAGAACAGTCAGTCTGGGGTCTACAGCCTACACCAGCTAGACTGTGTTTAGAGAACAGTCAGTCTGGGGTCTACAGCCTACACCAGCTAGACTGTGTTTAGAGAACAGTCAGTCTGGGGTCTACAGCCTACACCACTGTGTTTAGAGAACAGTCAGTCTGGGGTCTACAGTCTACACCAGCTAGACTGTGTTAAGATAACAGTCAGTCTGGGGTCTACAGCCTACACCAGCTAGACTGTGTTTAGAGAACAGTCAGGCTGGGGTCTACAGCCTACACCAGCTAGACTGTGTTTAGAGAACAGTCAGTCTGGGGTCTACAGCCTACACCACTGTGTTTAGGGAACAGTCAGTCTGGGGTCTACAGTCTACACCAGCTAGACTGTGTTTAGAGAACAGTCAGTCTGGGGTCTACAGTCTACACCAGCTAGACTGTGTTTAGAGAACAGTCAGTCTGGGGTCTACAGCCTACACCAGCTGGACTGTGTTTAGAGAACAGTCAGTCTGGGGTCTACAGCCTACACCACTGTGTTTAGAGAACAGTCAGTCTGGGGTCTACAGCCTACACCAGCTAGACTGTGTTTAGAGAACAGTCAGTCTGGGGGCTACAGCCTACACCAGCTAGACTGTGTTTAGAGAACAGTCAGTCTGGGGTCTACAGCCTACACCAGCTAGACTGTGTTTAGAGAACAGTCAGTCTGGGGCCTACAGCCTACACCACTGTGTTTAGAGAACAGTCAGTCTGGGGGCTACAGCCTACACCACTGTGTTTAGAGAACAGTCAGTCTGGGGTCTACAGCCTACACCAGCTAGACTGTGTTTAGAGAACAGTCAGTCTGGGGTCTACAGTCTACACCAGCTAGACTGTGTTTAGAGAACAGTCAGTCTGGGGTCTACAGCCTACACCAGCTAGACTGTGTTTAGAGAACAGTCAGTCTGGGGTCTACAGTCTACACCAGCTAGACTGTGTTTAGAGAACAGTCAGTCTGGGGTCTACAGTCTACACCAGCTAGACTGTGTTTAGAGAACAGTCAGTCTGGGGTCTACAGTCTACACCAGCTAGACTGTGTTTAGAGAACAGTCAGTCTGGGGTCTACAGCCTACACCAGCTAGACTGTGTTTAGAGAACAGTCAGTCTGGGGTCTACAGTCTACACCAACTAGACTGTGTTTAGAGAACAGTCAGTCTGGGGTCTACAGTCTACACCAGCTAGACTGTGTTTAGAGAACAGTCAGTCTGGGGTCTACAGCCTACACCACTGTGTTTAGAGAACAGTCAGTCTGGGGGCTACAGCCTACACCACTGTGTTTAGAGAACAGTCAGTCTGGGGTCTACAGCCTACACCAGCTAGACTGTGTTTAGAGAACAGTCAGTCTGGGGCCTACAGCCTACACCACTGTGTTTAGAGAACAGTCAGTCTGGGGTCTACAGCCTACACCAGCTAGACTGTGTTTAGAGAACAGTCAGTCTGGGGTCTACAGCCTACACCAGCTAGACTGTGTTTAGAGAACAGTCAGTCTGGGGTCTACAGCCTACACCACTGTGTTTAGAGAACAGTCAGTCTGGGGTCTACAGTCTACAGCCTACACCACTGTGTTTAGAGAACAGTCAGTCTGGGGTCTACAGTCTACACCAGCTAGACTGTGTTTAGAGAACAGTCAGTCTGGGGTCTACAGCCTACACCAGCTAGACTGTGTTTAGAGAACAGTCAGTCTGGGGTCTACAGCCTACACCACTGTGTTTAGAGAACAGTCAGTCTGGGGTCTACAGCCTACACCAGCTAGACTGTGTTTAGAGAACAGTCAGTCTGGGGTCTACAGCCTACACCAGCTAGACTGTGTTTAGAGAACAGTCAGTCTGGGGTCTACAGCCTACACCACTGTGTTTAGAGAACAGTCAGTCTGGGGTCTACAGCCTACACCACTGTGTTTAGAGAACAGTCAGTCTGGGGTCTACAGTCTACACCAGCTAGACTGTGTTTAGAGAACAGTCAGTCTGGGGTCTACAGCCTACACCACTGTGTTTAGAGAACAGTCAGTCTGGGGGCTACAGTCTACACCAGCTAGACTGTGTTTAGAGAACAGTCAGTCAGTCTGGGGGCTACAGCCTACACCACTGTGTTTAGAGAACAGTCAGTCTGGGGTCTACAGCCTACACCAGCTAGACTGTGTTTAGAGAACAGTCAGTCTGGGGTCTACAGCCTACACCACTGTGTTTAGAGAACAGTCAGTCTGGGGTCTACAGCCTACACCACCGTGTTTAGAGAACAGTCAGTCTGGGGTCTACAGCCTACACCAGCTAGACTGTGTTTAGAGAACAGTCAGTCTGGGGTCTACAGCCTACACCACTGTGTTTAGAGAACAGTCAGTCTGGGGTCTACAGCCTACACCACTGTGTTTAGAGAACAGTCAGTCTGGGGTCTACAGCCTACACCAGCTAGACTGTGTTTAGAGAACAGTCAGTCTGGGGTCTACAGCCTACACCAGCTAGACTGTGTTTAGAGAACAGTCAGTCTGGGGTCTACAGCCTACACCACTGTGTTTAGAGAACAGTCAGTCTGGGGTCTACAGCCTACACCACCGTGTTTAGAGAACAGTCAGTCTGGGGTCTACAGCCTACACCAGCTAGACTGTGTTTAGAGAACAGTCAGTCTGGGGTCTACAGCCTACACCACTGTGTTTAGAGAACAGTCAGTCTGGGGTCTACAGCCTACACCACTGTGTTTAGAGAACAGTCAGTCTGGGGTCTACAGCCTACACCAGCTAGACTGTGTTTAGAGAACAGTCAGTCTGGGGTCTACAGCCTACACCAGCTAGACTGTGTTTAGAGAACAGTCAGTCTGGGGTCTACAGCCTACACCACTGTGTTTAGAGAACAGTCAGTCTGGGGTCTACAGTCTACACCAGCTAGACTGTGTTTAGAGAACAGTCAGTCTGGGGTCTACAGCCTACACCACTGTGTTTAGAGAACAGTCAGTCTGGGGGCTACAGCCTACACCAGCTAGACTGTGTTTAGAGAACAGTCAGTCAGTCTGGGGGCTACAGCCTACACCACTGTGTTTAGAGAACAGTCAGTCTGGGGGCTATAGCCTACACCACTGTGTTTAGAGAACAGTCAGTCTGGGGTCTACAGCCTACACCAGCTAGACTGTGTTTAGAGAACAGTCAGTCTGGGGTCTACAGCCTACACCACTGTGTTTAGAGAACAGTCAGTCTGGGGTCTACAGCCTACACCACTGTGTTTAGAGAACAGTCAGTCTGGGGTCTACAGCCTACACCAGCTAGACTGTGTTTAGAGAACAGTCAGTCTGGGGTCTACAGCCTACACCAGCTAGACTGTGTTTAGAGAACAGTCAGTCTGGGGTCTACAGCCTACACCAGCTAGACTGTGTTTAGAGAACAGTCAGTCTGGGGGCTACAGCCTACACCACTGTGTTTAGAGAACAGTCAGTCTGGGGGCTACAGCCTACACCAGCTAGACCGTGTTTAGAGAACAGTCAGTCTGGGGTCTACAGCCTACACCAGCTAGACTGTGTTTAGAGAACAGTCAGTCTGGGGGCTACAGCCTACACCACTGTGTTTAGAGAACAGTCAGTCTGGGGTCTACAGTCTACACCAGCTAGACTGTGTTTAGAGAACAGTCAGTCTGGGGTCTACAGTCTACACCAGCTAGACTGTGTTTAGAGAACAGTCAGTCTGGGGTCTACAGCCTACACCAGCTACACTGTGTTTAGAGAACAGTCAGTCTGGGGTCTACAGCCTACACCACTGTGTTTAGAGAACAGTCAGTCTGGGGTCTACAGCCTACACCAGCTAGACTGTGTTTAGAGAACAGTCAGTCTGGGGGCTACAGCCTACACCAGCTAGACTGTGTTTAGAGAACAGTCAGTCTGGGGTCTACAGCCTACACCAGCTAGACTGTGTTTAGAGAACAGTCAGTCTGGGGTCTACAGCCTACACCAGCTAGACTGTGTTTAGAGAACAGTCAGTCTGGGGTCTACAGCCTACACCAGCTAGACTGTGTTTAGAGAACAGTCAGTCTGGGGTCTACAGCCTACACCACTGTGTTTAGAGAACAGTCAGTCTGGGGGCTACAGCCTACACCAGCTAGACTGTGTTTAGAGAACAGTCAGTCTGGGGTCTACAGTCTACACCAGCTAGACTGTGTTTAGAGAACAGTCAGTCTGGGGTCTACAGTCTACACCAGCTAGACTGTGTTTAGAGAACAGTCAGTCTGGGGTCTACAGCCTACACAAGCTAGACTGTGTTTAGAGAACAGTCAGTCTGGGGTCTACAGCCTACACCAGCTAGACTGTGTTTAGAGAACAGTCAGTCTGGGGTCTACAGCCTACACCAGCTAGACTGTGTTTAGAGAACAGTCAGTCTGGGGTCTACAGCCTACACCACTGTGTTTAGAGAACAGTCAGTCTGGGGGCTACAGCCTACACCAGCTAGACTGTGTTTAGAGAACAGTCAGTCTGGGGTCTACAGCCTACACCACCTAGACTGTGTTTAGAGAACAGTCAGTCTGGGGCCTACAGCCTACACCACTGTGTTTAGAGAACAGTCAGTCTGGGGTCTACAGCCTACACCAGCTAGACTGTGTTTAGAGAACAGTCAGTCTGGGGTCTACAGCCTACACCAGCTAGACTGTGTTTAGAGAACAGTCAGTCTGGGGTCTACAGCCTACACCAGCTAGACTGTGTTTAGAGAACAGTCAGTCTGGGGTCTACAGCCTACACCACTGTGTTTAGAGAACAGTCAGTCTGGGGTCTACAGCCTACACCACTGTGTTTAGAGAACAGTCAGTCTGGGGTCTACAGCCTACACCACTGTGTTTAGAGAACAGTCAGTCTGGGGTCTACAGCCTACACCACCGTGTTTAGAGAACAGTCAGTCTGGGGTCTACAGCCTACACCAGCTAGACTGTGTTTAGAGAACAGTCAGTCTGGGGTCTACAGCCTACACCAGCTAGACTGTGTTTAGAGAACAGTCAGTCTGGGGTCTACAGCCTACACCACTGTGTTTAGAGAACAGTCAGTCTGGGGTCTACAGCCTACACCACTGTGTTTAGAGAACAGTCAGTCTGGGGTCTACAGCCTACACCAGCTAGACTGTGTTTAGAGAACAGTCAGTCTGGGGTCTACAGCCTACACCAGCTAGACTGTGTTTAGAGAACAGTCAGTCTGGGGTCTACAGCCTACACCACTGTGTTTAGAGAACAGTCAGTCTGGGGTCTACAGTCTACACCAGCTAGACTGTGTTTAGAGAACAGTCAGTCTGGGGTCTACAGCCTACACCACTGTGTTTAGAGAACAGTCAGTCTGGGGGCTACAGCCTACACCAGCTAGACTGTGTTTAGAGAACAGTCAGTCAGTCTGGGGGCTACAGCCTACACCACTGTGTTTAGAGAACAGTCAGTCTGGGGGCTATAGCCTACACCACTGTGTTTAGAGAACAGTCAGTCTGGGGTCTACAGCCTACACCAGCTAGACTGTGTTTAGAGAACAGTCAGTCTGGGGTCTACAGCCTACACCACTGTGTTTAGAGAACAGTCAGTCTGGGGTCTACAGCCTA
This sequence comes from Salvelinus alpinus, assembly GCF_045679555.1. NCBI lineage: Eukaryota > Metazoa > Chordata > Actinopteri > Salmoniformes > Salmonidae > Salvelinus > Salvelinus alpinus. Next base: position 2,089,651 of record NC_092091.1, read on the forward strand.
CACCACTGTGTTTAGGGAACAGTCAGTCTGGGGTCTACAGCCTACACCAGCTAGACTGTGTTTAGAGAACAGTCAGTCTGGGGTCTACAGCCTACAACAGCTAGACTGTGTTTAGAGAACAGTCAGTCTGGGGTCTACAGCCTACACCAGCTAGACTGTGTTTAGAGAACAGTCAGTCTGGGGGCTACAGCCTACACCACTGTGTTTAGAGAACAGTCAGTCTGGGGTCTACAGCCTACACCAGCTAGACTGTGTTTAGAGAACAGTCAGTCTGGGGGCTACAGCCTACACCAGCTAGACCGTGTTTAGAGAACAGTCAGTCTGGGGTCTACAGCCTACACCAGCTAGACTGTGTTTAGAGAACAGTCAGTCTGGGGGCTACAGCCTACACCACTGTGTTTAGAGAACAGTCAGTCTGGGGTCTACAGTCTACACCAGCTAGACTGTGTTTAGAGAACAGTCAGTCTGGGGTCTACAGTCTACACCAGCTAGACTGTGTTTAGAGAACAGTCAGTCTGGGGTCTACAGCCTACACCAGCTACACTGTGTTTAGAGAACAGTCAGTCTGGGGTCTACAGCCTACACCACTGTGTTTAGAGAACAGTCAGTCTGGGGTCTACAGCCTACACCAGCTAGACTGTGTTTAGAGAACAGTCAGTCTGGGGGCTACAGCCTACACCAGCTAGACTGTGTTTAGAGAACAGTCAGTCTGGGGTCTACAGCCTACACCAGCTAGACTGTGTTTAGAGAACAGTCAGTCTGGGGTCTACAGCCTACACCAGCTAGACTGTGTTTAGAGAACAGTCAGTCTGGGGTCTACAGCCTACACCAGCTAGACTGTGTTTAGAGAACAGTCAGTCTGGGGTCTACAGCCTACACCACTGTGTTTAGAGAACAGTCAGTCTGGGGGCTACAGCCTACACCAGCTAGACTGTGTTTAGAGAACAGTCAGTCTGGGGTCTACAGCCTACACAAGCTAGACTGTGTTTAGAGAACAGTCAGTCTGGGGTCTACAGCCTACACCAGCTAGACTGTGTTTAGAGAACAGTCAGTCTGGGGTCTACAGCCTACACCAGCTAGACTGTGTTTAGAGAACAGTCAGTCTGGGGTCTACAGCCTACACCACTGTGTTTAGAGAACAGTCAGTCTGGGGGCTACAGCCTACACCAGCTAGACTGTGTTTAGAGAACAGTCAGTCTGGGGTCTACAGCCTACACCACCTAGACTGTGTTTAGAGAACAGTCAGTCTGGGGCCTACAGCCTACACCACTGTGTTTAGAGAACAGTCAGTCTGGGGTCTACAGCCTACACCAGCTAGACTGTGTTTAGAGAACAGTCAGTCTGGGGTCTACAGCCTACACCAGCTAGACTGTGTTTAGAGAACAGTCAGTCTGGGGTCTACAGCCTACACCAGCTAGACTGTGTTTAGAGAACAGTCAGTCTGGGGTCTACAGCCTACACCACTGTGTTTAGAGAACAGTCAGTCTGGGGTCTACAGCCTACACCACTGTGTTTAGAGAACAGTCAGTCTGGGGTCTACAGCCTACACCACTGTGTTTAGAGAACAGTCAGTCTGGGGTCTACAGCCTACACCAGCTAGACTGTGTTTAGAGAACAGTCAGTCTGGGGTCTACACCAGCTAGACTGTGTTTAGAGAACAGTCAGTCTGGGGTCTACAGCCTACACCAGCTAGACTGTGTTTAGAGAACAGTCAGTCTGGGGTCTACAGCCTACACCACTGTGTTTAGAGAACAGTCAGTCTGGGGTCTACAGCCTACACCACTGTGTTTAGGGAACAGTCAGTCTGGGGTCTACAGCCTACACCAGCTAGACTGTGTTTAGAGAACAGTCAGTCTGGGGTCTACAGCCTACAACAGCTAGACTGTGTTTAGAGAACAGTCAGTCTGGGGTCTACAGCCTACACCAGCTAGACTGTGTTTAGAGAACAGTCAGTCTGGGGGCTACAGCCTACACCACTGTGTTTAGAGAACAGTCAGTCTGGGGTCTACAGCCTACACCAGCTAGACTGTGTTTAGAGAACAGTCAGTCTGGGGGCTACAGCCTACACCAGCTAGACCGTGTTTAGAGAACAGTCAGTCTGGGGTCTACAGCCTACACCAGCTAGACTGTGTTTAGAGAACAGTCAGTCTGGGGGCTACAGCCTACACCACTGTGTTTAGAGAACAGTCAGTCTGGGGTCTACAGTCTACACCAGCTAGACTGTGTTTAGAGAACAGTCAGTCTGGGGTCTACAGTCTACACCAGCTAGACTGTGTTTAGAGAACAGTCAGTCTGGGGTCTACAGCCTACACCAGCTACACTGTGTTTAGAGAACAGTCAGTCTGGGGTCTACAGCCTACACCACTGTGTTTAGAGAACAGTCAGTCTGGGGTCTACAGCCTACACCAGCTAGACTGTGTTTAGAGAACAGTCAGTCTGGGGGCTACAGCCTACACCAGCTAGACTGTGTTTAGAGAACAGTCAGTCTGGGGTCTACAGCCTACACCAGCTAGACTGTGTTTAGAGAACAGTCAGTCTGGGGTCTACAGCCTACACCAGCTAGACTGTGTTTAGAGAACAGTCAGTCTGGGGTCTACAGCCTACACCAGCTAGACTGTGTTTAGAGAACAGTCAGTCTGGGGTCTACAGCCTACACCACTGTGTTTAGAGAACAGTCAGTCTGGGGGCTACAGCCTACACCAGCTAGACTGTGTTTAGAGAACAGTCAGTCTGGGGTCTACAGCCTACACAAGCTAGACTGTGTTTAGAGAACAGTCAGTCTGGGGTCTACAGCCTACACCAGCTAGACTGTGTTTAGAGAACAGTCAGTCTGGGGTCTACAGCCTACACCAGCTAGACTGTGTTTAGAGAACAGTCAGTCTGGGGTCTACAGCCTACACCACTGTGTTTAGAGAACAGTCAGTCTGGGGGCTACAGCCTACACCAGCTAGACTGTGTTTAGAGAACAGTCAGTCTGGGGTCTACAGCCTACACCACCTAGACTGTGTTTAGAGAACAGTCAGTCTGGGGCCTACAGCCTACACCACTGTGTTTAGAGAACAGTCAGTCTGGGGTCTACAGCCTACACCAGCTAGACTGTGTTTAGAGAACAGTCAGTCTGGGGTCTACAGCCTACACCAGCTAGACTGTGTTTAGAGAACAGTCAGTCTGGGGTCTACAGCCTACACCAGCTAGACTGTGTTTAGAGAACAGTCAGTCTGGGGTCTACAGCCTACACCACTGTGTTTAGAGAACAGTCAGTCTGGGGTCTACAGCCTACACCACTGTGTTTAGAGAACAGTCAGTCTGGGGTCTACAGCCTACACCACTGTGTTTAGAGAACAGTCAGTCTGGGGTCTACAGCCTACACCAGCTAGACTGTGTTTAGAGAACAGTCAGTCTGGGGTCTACACCAGCTAGACTGTGTTTAGAGAACAGTCAGTCTGGGGTCTACAGCCTACACCACTGTGTTTAGAGAACAGTCAGTCTGGGGTCTACAGTCTACACCAGCTAGACTGTGTTTAGAGAACAGTCAGTCTGGGGTCTACAGCCTACACCACTGTGTTTAGAGAACAGTCAGTCTGGGGGCTACAGCCTACACCAGCTAGACTGTGTTTAGAGAACAGTCAGTCAGTCTGGGGTCTACAGTCTACACCACTGTGTTTAGAGAACAGTCAGTCTGGGGTCTACAGCCTACACCAGCTAGACTGTGTTTAGAGAACAGTCAGTCTGGGGTCTACAGCCTACACCAGCTAGACTGTGTTTAGAGAACAGTCAGTCTGGGGTCTACAGTCTACACCAGCTAGACTGTGTTTAGAGAACAGTCAGTCTGGGGGCTACAGCCTACACCAGCTAGACTGTGTTTAGAGAACAGTCAGTCTGGGGTCTACAGCCTACACCAGCTAGACTGTGTTTAGAGAACAGTCAGTCTGGGGTCTACAGTCTACACCACTGTGTTTAGAGAACAGTCAGTCTGGGGTCTACAGCCTACACCAGCTAGACTGTGTTTAGAGAACAGTCAGTCTGGGGTCTACAGCCTACACCAGCTAGACTGTGTTTAGAGAACAGTCAGTCTGGGGTCTACAGCCTACACCAGCTAGACTGTGTTTAGAGAACAGTCAGTCTGGTAAGACGTCTACAGCCTACACCACTGTGTTTAGAGAACAGTCAGTCTGGGGTCTACAGCCTACACCAGCTAGACTGTGTTTAGAGAACAGTCAGTCTGGGGGCTACAGCCTACACCAGCTAGACTGTGTTTAGAGAACAGTCAGTCTGGGGTCTACAGCCTACACCAGCTAGACTGTGTTTAGAGAACAGTCAGTCTGGGGTCTACAGCCTACACCAGCTAGACTGTGTTTAGAGAACAGTCAGTCTGGGGTCTACAGCCTACACCAGCTAGACTGTGTTTAGAGAACAGTCAGTCTGGGGTCTACAGCCTACACCACTGTGTTTAGAGAACAGTCAGTCTGGGGGCTACAGCCTACACCAGCTAGACTGTGTTTAGAGAACAGTCAGTCTGGGGTCTACAGCCTACACAAGCTAGACTGTGTTTAGAGAACAGTCAGTCTGGGGTCTACAGCCTACACCAGCTAGACTGTGTTTAGAGAACAGTCAGTCTGGGGTCTACAGCCTACACCAGCTAGACTGTGTTTAGAGAACAGTCAGTCTGGGGTCTACAGCCTACACCACTGTGTTTAGAGAACAGTCAGTCTGGGGGCTACAGCCTACACCAGCTAGACTGTGTTTAGAGAACAGTCAGTCTGGGGTCTACAGCCTACACCACCTAGACTGTGTTTAGAGAACAGTCAGTCTGGGGCCTACAGCCTACACCACTGTGTTTAGAGAACAGTCAGTCTGGGGTCTACAGCCTACACCAGCTAGACTGTGTTTAGAGAACAGTCAGTCTGGGGTCTACAGCCTACACCAGCTAGACTGTGTTTAGAGAACAGTCAGTCTGGGGTCTACAGCCTACACCAGCTAGACTGTGTTTAGAGAACAGTCAGTCTGGGGTCTACAGCCTACACCACTGTGTTTAGAGAACAGTCAGTCTGGGGTCTACAGCCTACACCACTGTGTTTAGAGAACAGTCAGTCTGGGGTCTACAGCCTACACCACTGTGTTTAGAGAACAGTCAGTCTGGGGTCTACAGCCTACACCAGCTAGACTGTGTTTAGAGAACAGTCAGTCTGGGGTCTACACCAGCTAGACTGTGTTTAGAGAACAGTCAGTCTGGGGTCTACAGCCTACACCACTGTGTTTAGAGAACAGTCAGTCTGGGGTCTACAGTCTACACCAGCTAGACTGTGTTTAGAGAACAGTCAGTCTGGGGTCTACAGCCTACACCACTGTGTTTAGAGAACAGTCAGTCTGGGGGCTACAGCCTACACCAGCTAGACTGTGTTTAGAGAACAGTCAGTCAGTCTGGGGTCTACAGTCTACACCACTGTGTTTAGAGAACAGTCAGTCTGGGGTCTACAGCCTACACCAGCTAGACTGTACAGCCTACACCAGCTAGACTGTGTTTAGAGAACAGTCAGTCTGGGGTCTACAGTCTACACCAGCTAGACTGTGTTTAGAGAACAGTCAGTCTGGGGGCTACAGCCTACACCAGCTAGACTGTGTTTAGAGAACAGTCAGTCTGGGGTCTACAGCCTACACCAGCTAGACTGTGTTTAGAGAACAGTCAGTCTGGGGTCTACAGTCTACACCACTGTGTTTAGAGAACAGTCAGTCTGGGGTCTACAGCCTACACCAGCTAGACTGTGTTTAGAGAACAGTCAGTCTGGGGTCTACAGCCTACACCAGCTAGACTGTGTTTAGAGAACAGTCAGTCTGGGGTCTACAGCCTACACCAGCTAGACTGTCATTGTCATCTAGCCCAGAGCTCTGCTGACACTACAGAGACGGAGCTTGTACTGCACATTTCAACAAAGACATTTCATTTCATCAAAGACATTTCATTTCAACAAAGACATTTCATTTCAACAAAGACATTTCATTTCAACAAAGACATTTCATTTCAACAAAGACATTTCATTTCAACAAAGACATTTCATTTCAACAAAGACATTTCATTTCAACAAAGACATTTCATTTCAACAATCTGGGGTCTACAGCCTACACCAGCTAGACTGTGTTTAGAGAACAGTCAGTCTGGGGTCTACAGCCTACACCAGCTAGACTGTGTTTAGAGAACAGTCAGTCTGGGGTCTACAGTCTACACCAGCTAGACTGTGTTTAGAGAACAGTCAGTCTGGGGGCTACAGCCTACACCAGCTAGACTGTGTTTAGAGAACAGTCAGTCTGGGGTCTACAGCCTACACCAGCTAGACTGTGTTTAGAGAACAGTCAGTCTGGGGTCTACAGTCTACACCACTGTGTTTAGAGAACAGTCAGTCTGGGGTCTACAGCCTACACCAGCTAGACTGTGTTTAGAGAACAGTCAGTCTGGGGTCTACAGCCTACACCAGCTAGACTGTGTTTAGAGAACAGTCAGTCTGGGGTCTACAGCCTACACCAGCTAGACTGTCATTGTCATCTAGCCCAGAGCTCTGCTGACACTACAGAGACGGAGCTTGTACTGCACATTTCAACAAACACATTTCATTTCAACAAAGACATTTCATTTCAACAAAGACATTTCATTTCAACAAAGACATTTCATTTCATCAAAGACATTTCATTTCATCAGAGACATTTCATCTATGCCCTGCAGTATGTTGTTGAAAACTCAGCAGTTGAAATGGACTTGAAGTTAATAACGAGCTCGTCCCGGTCTATAAACTGGTATCCATTTGGGTTGGGCGATATTACGATAATATCATTGACGACCGACGGCCATCGTCGATGGTGACGACATCGTGATGCGACAGACAATAGTTCAGCCTATTCGAACTTGACTGGCGCTGGGCGGTAAAGAGCACGAGTGACAGTCAGAGTAATTCGCTTATTTCTATTTGCTATAATGTCCAATCAGAAAATATTGTTTACATTTACATTTACATTTTAGTCATTTAGCAGACGCTCTTATCCAGAGCGACTTACCGTAGAGTGCATACATTTTTATTACATTTTACATACTGAGACAAGGATATCCCTACCGGCCAAACCCTCCCTAACCCGGACGACGCTATGCCAATTGTGCGTCGCCCCACGGACCTCCCGGTTGCGGCCGGCTGCGACAGAGCCTGGGCGTGAACCCAGAGACTCTGGTGGCGCAGCTAGCTAGCTAGTGCCCTAGACCACTGCGCCACCCGGGAGGTCATTTCTATTTGTCCGTCTAGACAAACTAACTATTAACTATAGACAAACTATTCATATATTTTAATATAACACAGTTAAAAACGTACGCTATATTCCCCTCTCTCCCCATTTGATAGGCTATGACTATGGCTCAGTCTTTCATTGGTTAATGACTGCATGGCTTCTCCAGATCAAACAATGAATGTGGGACCCATCTCCTCCACAAAGTTGACTCCAGTTGGACCCATCTCCTCCACAAAGTTGACTCCAGTTGGACCCATCTCCTCCACAAAGTTGACTCCAGTTGGACCCATCTCCTCCACAAAGTTGACTCCAGTTTGCCAAAAAAGCACCTGGATGATCATCAAGACTCTTGGAAGAATATTCTCTGGACAGATGAGTCAAAAGTATAACTTTTCAGATGAGATGGGTCCCATTACGCCTGGCGAAAACCAAACACTGCATTACACAGTAAGAACCTTATACCAAAGGTCAAGCATGGTGGTGGTAGTGTGATGCTTTAGGGTCAGCATGGTGGTGGTAGTGTGATGGTTTGGGGTCAGCGTGGTGGTGGTAGTGTGATGGTTTGGGGTCAGCATGGTGGTGGTAGTGTGATGGTTTGGGGTCAGCATGGTGGTGGTGGTGTGATGGTTAGGGGTCAGCATGGTGGTGGTAGTGTGATGGTTTGGGGTCAGCATGGTGGTGGTAGTGTGATGGTTTGGGGTCAGCATGGTGGTGGTGGTAGTGTGATGGTTTGGGGTCAGCATGGTGGTGGTGGTAGTGTGATGGTTTGGGGTCAGCATGGTGGTGGTGGTAGTGTGATGGTTTGGGGTCAGCATGGTGGTGGTAGTGTGATGGTTTGGGGTCAGCATGGTGGTGGTAGTGTGATGGTTTGGGGTCAGCATGGTGGTGGTAGTGTGATGGTTTGGGGTCAGCATGGTGGTGGTAGTGTGATGGTTAGGGGTCAGCATGGTGGTGGTAGTGTGATGGTTTGGGGTCAGCATGGTGGTGGTAGTGTGATGGTTTGGGGTCAGCATGGTGGTGGTAGTGTGATGGTTTGGGGTCAGCATGGTGGTGGTAGTGTGATGGTTTGGGGTCAGCATGGTGGTGGTAGTGTGATGGTTTGGGGTCAGCATGGTGGTGGTAGTGTGATGGTTTGGGGTCAGCATGGTGGTGGTAGTGTGATGGTTTGGGGTCAGCATGGTGGTGGTAGTGTGATGGTTTGGGGTCAGCATGGTGGTGGTAGTGTGATGGTTTGGGGTCAGCATGGTGGTGGTAGTGTGATGGTTTGGGGTCAGCATGGTTGTGGTGGTAGTGTGATGGTTTGGGGTCAGCATGGTTGTGGTGGTAGTGTGATGGTTTGGGGTCAGCATGGTGGTGGTAGTGGGATGGTTTGGGGTCAGCATGGTGGTGGTAGTGTGATGGTTTGGGGTCAGCATGGTGGTGGTAGTGTGATGGTTTGGTGCCAGCATGGTGGTGGTAGTGTGATGGTTTGGTGCCAGCATGGTGGTGGTAGTGGGATGGTTTGGGGTCAGCATGGTGGTGGTAGTGTGATGGTTAGGGGTCAGCGTGGTGATGGTAGTGTGATGGTTTGGGGTCAGCATGGTGGTGGTGGTAGTGTGATGGTTTGGGGTCAGCGTGGTGGTGGTAGTGTGATGGTTTGGGGTCAGCATGGTGGTGGTAGTGTGATGGTTAGGGGTCAGCATGGTGGTGGTAGTGTGATGGTTTGGGGTCAGCATGGTGGTGGTAGTGTGATGGTTTGGGGTCAGCATGGTGGTGGTAGTGTGATGGTTTGGGGTCAGCATGGTGGTGGTAGTGTGATGGCTTGGGGTCAGCATGGTGGTGGTAGTGTGATGGTTTGGGGTCAGCATGGTGGTGGTAGTGTGATGGTTTGGGGTCAGCATGGTGGTGGTGGTGTGATGGTTAGGGGTCAGCATGGTGGTGGTAGTGTGATGGTTAGGGGTCAGCATGGTGGTGGTAGTGTGATGGTTTGGGGTCAGCATGGTGGTGGTAGTGTGATGGTTTGGGGGTCAGCATGGTGGTGGTAGTGTGATGGTTTGGGGGTCAGCATGGTGGTGGTAGTGTGATGGTTAGGGGTCAGCATGGTGGTGGTAGTGTGATGGTTAGGGGTCAGCATGGTGGTGGTAGTGTGATGGTTTGGGGTCAGCATGGTGGTGGTAGTGTGATGGTTTGGGGGTCAGCATGGTGGTGGTAGTGTGATGGTTAGGGGTCAGCATGGTGGTGGTAGTGTGATGGTTTGGGGTCAGCATGGTGGTGGTAGTGTGATGGTTTGGGGTCAGCATGGTGGTGGTAGTGTGATGGTTTGGGGTCAGCATGGTGGTTGTAGTGTGATGGTTAGGGGTCAGCATGGTGGTGGTAGTGTGATGGTTAGGGGTCAGCATGGTGGTGGTAGTGTGATGGTTTGGGGTCAGCATGGTGGTGGTAGTGTGATGGTTAGGGGTCAGCATGGTGGTGGTAGTGTGATGGTTTGGGGTCAGCATGGTGGTGGTAGTGTGATGGTTTGGGGTCAGCATGGTGGTTGTAGTGTGATGGTTAGGGGTCAGCATGGTGGTGGTAGTGTGATGGTTTGGGGTCAGCATGGTGGTGGTGGTAGTGTGATGGTTTGGGGTCAGCATGGTGGTGGTAGTGTGATGGTTTGGGGTCAGCATGGTGGTGGTAGTGTGATGGTTTGGGGTCAGCGTGGTGGTGGTAGTGTGATGGTTTGGGGTCAGCATGGTGGTGGTAGTGTGATGGTTTGGGGTCAGCGTGGTGGTAGTGTGATGGTTTGGGGTCAGCATGGTGGTGGTAGTGTGATGGTTAGGGGTCAGCATGGTGGTGGTGGTGTGATGGTTTGGGGTCAGCATGGTGGTGGTGGTAGTGTGATGGTTTAGGGGTCAGCATGGTGGTGGTAGTGTGATGGTTTGGGGTCAGCATGGTGGTGGTAGTGTGATGGTTTGGGGTCAGCATGGTGGTGGTGGTAGTGTGATGGTTTGGGGTCAGCATGGTGGTGGTAGTGTGATGGTTTGGGGTCAGCATGGTGGTGGTAGTGTGATGGTTAGGGGTCAGCATGGTGGTGGTAGTGTGATGGTTTGGGGTCAGCGTGGTGGTGGTGGTGTGATGGTTTGGGGTCAGCGTGGTGGTGGTGGTGTGATGGTTAGGGGTCAGCATGGTGGTGGTAGTGTGATGGTTTGGGGGTCAGCATGGTGGTGGTAGTGTGATGGTTTGGGGTCAGCATGGTGGTGGTAGTGTGATGGTTTGGGGTCAGCGTGGTGGTGGTAGTGTGATGGTTTGGGGTCAGCGTGGTGGTGGTAGTGTGATGGTTTGGGGTCAGCATGGTGGTGGTAGTGTGATGGTTAGGGGTCAGCATGGTGGTGGTAGTGTGATGGTTTGGGGTCAGCATGGTGGTGGTAGTGTGATGGTTTGGGGTCAGCGTGGTGGTGGTAGTGTGATGGTTAGGGGTCAGCGTGGTGGTGGTAGTGTGATGGTTTGGGGTCAGCATGGTGGTGGTAGTGTGATGGTTTGGGGTCAGCATGGTGGTGGTAGTGTGATGGTTTGGGGTCAGCATGGTGGTGGTAGTGTGATGGTTTGGGGTCAGCATGGTGGTGGTAGTGTGATGGTTTGGGGTCAGCATGGTGGTGGTAGTGTGATGGTTTGGGGTCAGCATGGTGGTGGTAGTGTGATGGTTAGGGGTCAGCATGGTGGTGGTAGTGTGATGGTTTGGGGTCAGCATGGTGGTGGTAGTGTGATGGTTTGGGGTCAGCATGGTGGTGGTAGTGTGATGGTTTGGGGTCAGCATGGTGGTGGTAGTGTGATGGTTTGGGGTCAGCATGGGGGTGGTAGTGTGATGGTTTGGGGTCAGCATGGTGGTGGTAGTGTGATGGTTTGAGGTCAGCATGGTGGTGGTAGTGTGATGGTTTGGGGTCAGCATGGTGGTGGTAGTGTGATGGTTAGGGGTCAGCATGGTGGTGGTAGTGTGATGGTTTGGGGTCAGCATGGTGGTGGTAGTGTGATGGTTTGGGGTCAGCATGGTGGTGGTGGTAGTGTGATGGTTAGGGGTCAGCATGGTGGTGGTGGTAGTGTGATGGTTAGGGGTCAGCATGGTGGTGGTGGTGGTAGTGTGATGGTTAGGGGTCAGCATGGTGGTGGTGGTGTGATGGTTTGGGGTCAGCATGGTGGTGGTAGTGTGATGGTTTGGGGTCAGCATGGTGGTGGTAGTGTGATGGTTTGGGGTCAGCATGGTGGTGGTAGTGTGATGGTTTGGGGTCAGCATGGTGGTGGTGGTGTGATGGTTTGGGGTCAGCGTGGTGGTGGTAGTGTGATGGTTTGGGGTCAGCATGGTGGTGGTAGTGTGATGGTTTTGGGTCAGCGTGGTGGTGGTAGTGTGATGGTTTGGGGTCAGCATGGTGGTGGTAGTGTGATGGTTTGGGGTCAGCATGGTGGTGGTAGTGTGATGGTTTGGGGTCAGCATGGTGGTGGTAGTGTGATGGTTTGGGGTCAGCATGGTGGTGGTAGTGTGATGGTTTGGGGTCAGCATGGTTGTGGTGGTAGTGTGATGGTTTGGGGTCAGCATGGTGGTGGTAGTGGGATGGTTTGGGGTCAGCGTGGTGGTGGTAGTGTGATGGTTTGGGGTCAGCGTGGTGGTGGTAGTGTGATGGTTTGGGGTCAGCGTGGTGGTGGTAGTGTGATGGTTTGGGGTCAGCGTGGTGGTGGTAGTGTGATGGTTTGGGGTCAGCGTGGTGGTGGTAGTGTGATGGTTTGGGGACGCTTTGCTGCCTCAGGACCTGGATGACTAGCCTTAATAGAAGGAACCATGAATTCTGCTCTGTATCAGAGAATTCTACAGGAGAATGTCAGGCCAACCGTCTGTGATACTGAAGCTAGCTGGGTCATGCAGCAAGACAACGATCCAAAACACAATCAAGTCCAAATGAAAATGGTTAAGAAGCAACAAATGTGAAAATTAGGAGCGGCTTAGTCAAAGTCCAGACCTAATCCCAATTGAGATGTGGCAGGACTTGAAACGAGCAGTTCGTGGTTGAAAACCAACAAATGTCTCTGAGTTAAAGCAGTTCTGGACGAGTGGGCCACACTTCCTCCGCAGCGACGTGAGAGACTGATCAACAACTACAGGAAGTGGTTGGTTGGAGTCATTACAGCTAAAGGTGGACTGATCAACAACTACAGGAAGTGTTTGGTTGGAGTCATTGCAGCTAAAGGTGGACTGATCAACCACTACAGGAAGTGGTTGGTTGGAGTCATTACAGCTAAAGGTGGACTGATCAACAACTACAGGAAGTGTTTGTTTGGAGTCATTGCAGCTAAAGGTGGACTGATCAACCACTACAGGAAGTGGTTGGTTGGAGTCATTGCAGCTAAAGGTGGACTGATCAACAACTACAGGAAGTGGTTGGAGTCATTGCAGCTAAAGGTGGACTGATCAACCACTACAGGAAGTGTTTGGTTGGAGTCATTGCAGCTAAAGGTGGACTGATCAACAACTACAGGAAGTGTTTGTTTGGAGTCATTGCAGCTAAAGGTGGACTGATCAACAACTACAGGAAGTGTTTGGTTGGAGTCATTACAGCTAAAGGTGGAATGATCAACAACTACAGGAAGTGATTGTTTGGAGTCATTGCAGCTAAAGGTGGACTGATCAACAACTACAGGAAGTGTTTGTTTGGAGTCATTGCAGCTAAAGGTGGACTGATCAACAACTACAGGAAGTGGTTGGTTGGAGTCATTGCAGCTAAAGGTGGACTGATCAACAACTACAGGAAGTGGTTGGTTGGAGTCATTACAGCTAAAGGTGGACTGATCAACAACTACAGGAAGTGTTTGGTTGGAGTCATTGCAGCTAAAGGTGGACTGATCAACAACTACAGGAAGTGTTTGGTTGGAGTCATTACAGCTAAAGGTGGACTGATCAACAACTACAGGAAGTGTTTGGTTGGAGTCATTACAGCTAAAGGTGGACTGATCAACAACTACAGGAAGTGTTTGGTTGGAGTCATTACAGCTAAAGGTGGACTGATCAACAACTACAGGAAGTGGTTGGTTGGAGTCATTACAGCTAAAAGGTGGACTGATCAACAACTACAGGAAGTGGTTGGAGTCATTACAGCTAAAGGTGGACTGATCAACAACTACAGGAAGTGGTTGGTTGGAGTCATTACAGCTAAAAGGTGGACTGATCAACAACTACAGGAAGTGGTTGGAGTCATTACAGCTAAAGGTGGACTGATCAACAACTACAGGAAGTGTTTGGTTGGAGTCATTACAGCTAAAGGTGGACTGATCAACCACTACAGGAAGTGTTTGGTTGGAGTCATAGCAGCTAAAAGGTGGAACAACCAGTTATTGAGTGTAAGGAGGCGATTACTTTTACTCACAGGGGCATTGGGTGCTGAAATTACTTTTTCATAACTTTGTTATTGAAATAAATATGTAATTGTTGTGTTATTTGTTCACTCAGGTTCCCTTTATCTAATATTAGGTTTTGGTTGAAGATCTGATAACATTCAGTATCAAAAATATGCAAAAGTAGAGAAAATTATAAATGGGGCAATACTTTCTCACTAACATATGGAATTGTTTTAAGGACAAACCAATGATCATTTAGCTATTTGATTTTGAATTATAAGACCCCCTTGAAGAATCAAAAGAAACACATTATTTGGCCCTACTGCTATTAGCCCATAGAAACACATTGCACAATAGATTCACTACATCCTATAAAACTAAAGGAAGTTTATTCTGAAGTGTCTGTCCTATATCTGAAAGATCAGGAATTATTTATTATTATTATTTTTTTTACATCTGGCAAATAAAATAAAATCAATCAAATCGTGAAACACTTACATTGTCCTTCAACAGTTTACTGGTAGGAGAGTTGCTTTCCAGGAGTTTCCTCTTGGTCCGTCTGTCAACAGCCAACGGAGAGCTGTAGGAGACAAATAACATTCAGTCTCAACTGACAAAAGCACAGCGTTATAATTAAGCAATAATGCCCGGGGGGGTGTGGTATGGTCAATATACCACGGCCAAGGGCTGTTCTTTTATGCACGACTCAACGCGGAGTGCCTGAACACAGCCCTTAACCGTGGTTTATTGGCCACATACCACAAACCCCCTCGAGGTGCCTTATTGCTATTATAAACTGGTTACCAGAGTAATTAGAACAGAAAAAATACTTGTTTTGTCATACGCGTAGTATACAGTCTGATATATCACGGCTGTCAACCAATCAGCATTCAGGGTCGAACCACCCAGTTCATAATGCAAATTATATCAGTTAGACGAGAGCTTCTCTGTCTGTCAACAGCCAATGGAGAACTGACATTACAGATATATCCTTAATGATTAGGACAGCGACCACTGACAGGCTGCGTAGAATAGGGGCTGTGTCCCAAATGGCACTAGAATAGGGGCTGTGTCCCAAATGGCACTAGAATAGGGGCTGTGTCCCAAATGGCACTAGAATAGGGGCTGTGTCCCAAATGGCACTAGAATAGGGGCTGTGTCCCAAATGGCACTAGAATAGGGGCTGTGTCCCAAATGGCACTAGAATAGGGGCTGTGTCCTAAATGGCATTAGAATAGGGGCTGTGTCCTAAATGGCACTAGAATAGGGGCTGTGTCCCAAATGGCACTAGAATAGGGGCTGTGTCCCAAATGACACTAGAATAGGGGCTGTGTCCCAAATGACACTAGAATAGGGCTGTGTCCCAAATGGCACTAGAATAGGGCTGTGTCCCAAATGGCACTAGAATAGGGCTGTGTCCTAAATGGCACTAGAATAGGGCTGTGTCCTAAATGGCACTAGAATAGGGCTGTGTCCTAAATGGCACTAGAATAGGGGCTGTGTCCTAAATGGCACTAGAATAGGGGCTGTGTCCTAAATGGCACTAGAATAGGGGCTGTGTCCTAAATGGCACTAGAATAGGGCTGTGTCCTAAATGGCACTAGAATAGGGGCTGTGTCCTAAATGGCACTAGAATAGGGGCTGTGTCCTAAATGGCACTAGAATAGGGGCTGTGTCCTAAATGGCACTAGAATAGGGGCTGTGTCCCAAATGGCACTAGAATAGGGGCTGTGTCCCAAATGGCACTAGAATAGGGGCTGTGTCCTAAATGGCACTAGAATAGGGCTGTGTCCTAAATGGCACTAGAATAGGGGCTGTGTCCCAAATGGCACTAGAATAGGGGCTGTGTCCCAAATGGCACTAGAATAGGGGCTGTGTCCCAAATGACACTAGAATAGGGCTGTGTCCCAAATGGCACTAGAATAGGGCTGTGTCCTAAATGGCACTAGAATAGGGCTGTGTCCTAAATGGCACTAGAATAGGGCTGTGTCCTAAATGGCACTAGAATAGGGCTGTGTCCTAAATGGCACTAGAATAGGGGCTGTGTCCTAAATGGCACTAGAATAGGGGCTGTGTCACAAATGGCACTAGAATAGGGGCTGTGTCCCAAATGGCACTAGAATAGGGGCTTTGTCCCAAATGGCACTAGAATAGGGCTGTGTCCTAAATGGCACTAGAATAGGGGCTGTGTCCCAAATGGGACTAGAATAGGGCTGTGTCCTAAATGGCACTAGAATAGGGCTGTGTCCTAAATGACACTAGAATAGGGGCTGTGTCCCAAATGGCACTAAAATAGGGGCTGTGTCCTAAATGGCACTAGAATAGGGCTGTGTCCCAAATGGCACTAGAATAGGGCTGTGTCCAAAATGGCACTAGAATAGGGCTGTGTCCTAAATGGCACTAGAATAGGGCTGTGTCCTAAATGGCACTAGAATAGGGCTGTGTCCTAAATGGCACTAGAATAGGGCTGTGTCCTAAATGGCACTAGAATAGGGCTGTGTCCTAAATGGCACTAGAATAGGGGCTGTATCCTAAATGGCACTAGAATAGGGCTGTATCCTAAATGGCACTAGAATAGGGGCTGTGTCCTAAATGGCACTAGAATAGGGGCTGTGTCCTAAATGGCACTAGAATAGGGGCTGTGTCCTAAATGGCACTAGAATAGGGCTGTATCCTAAATGGCACTAGAATAGGGGCTGTGTCCTAAATGGCACTAGAATAGGGGCTGTGTCCTAAATGGCACTAGAATAGGGGCTGTGTCCTAAATGGCACTAGAATAGGGGCTGTGTCCTAAATGGCACTAGAATAGGGGCTGTGTCCTAAATGCACTAGAATAGGGGCTGTGTCCTAAATGACACTAGAATAGGGCTGTGTCCTAAATGGCACTAGAATAGGGGCTGTGTCCTAAATGGCACTAGAATAGGGATTGTGTCCTAAATGGCACTAGAATAGGGGCTGTGTCCCAAATGGCACTAGAATAGGGCTGTGTCCTAAATGGCACTAGAATAGGGGCTGTATCCTAAATGGCACTAGAATAGGGCTGTGTCCTAAATGGCACTAGAATAGGGCTGTGTCCTAAATGGCACTAGAATAGGGGCTGTGTCCTAAATGGCACTAGAATAGGGGCTGTGTCCTAAATGGCACTAGAATAGGGGCTGTGTCCTAAATGGCACTAGAATAGGGGCTGTGTCCTAAATGGCACTAGAATAGGGCTGTCCCAAATGGCACTAGAATAGGGCTGTGTCCTAAATGGCACTAGAATAGGGCTGTGTCCTAAATGGCACTAGAATAGGGGCTGTGTGCTAAATGGCATCCTCTATCAGGGACCATCAACTAGATTCAGCCGGGAGACTATTTGTTTCTTCTTCAGCGGATGGTCAAGGGCCGGGAACATAATTACAAATCATTTGTTGTCAGCAAATTGACCACAAGAAGCACAACCAGATATGTTTGACTAAAACCATCATTTCAAACCTTGATCACACAGCGCATTCAGAAAGCATTGTTTTTCACCCCTCTATCTACACACAATACCCCATTACGACAACGCAAAAACACATTTAATTAAAAATTACAAATAAAACACTGAAATATCACATTTACAAGTATTCAGACCATTTACTCAGTACTTTGTTGAAGCACCTTTGGCAGCGATTACAGCATTGAGTCTTCTTGGGTATGACGCTACCAGCTTGGCACACCTGTATTTGGGGAGTTTCTCCCATTCTTCTCTGCAGATCCTCTCAAGCTCTGTCAGGTTGGATGGGGAGCATCGCTGCACAGATATTTTCAGGTCTCTCCAGAGATGTTCGATCGGGTTCAAGTCTGGGCTCTGGCTGGGCCACTTAAAGACATTAAAACTTGTCCCCAAACCACTCCTGTATTGTCTTGGCTGTGTGCTTAGGGTTGTTGTCCTGTTGGAAGGTGAACCTTCGCCCCAGTCTGACGTCCAGAGCCCTCTGAGCAGGTTTTCATCAAGGATCTCTCTGTAATTTGCTCCTTTCATCTTTCCCTCGATCCTGACTAGTCTCCCAGTCCCTGCAGCTGAAAAACATCCCCACAGCATGATGCTGCCACCACCATGCTTCACCGTAGGAATGGTGCCAGGTTTCCTCCAGATGTGACACTTGGCATTCAGGCCAATGAGTTTAATCTTGGTTTCATCAGACAAGAAAGTTGTTTCTCATGGTCAGAGTCCGTTGGGGGCCTTTTGGCAAACTCCCAGCGGGCTGTCATGTGCTTTTTACTGAGGAAGTGGCTTCCGTCTGGCCACTCTACCATAAAGGCCTGATTGGTGGAGTGCTGCAGAGATGTTTGTTCTTCTGGAAGGTTCGCTGACGTGATCTTCCTGTCTGGGTTGGCGCCCCCCTTTGGGTTGTGCCATGGCGGAGATCTTTGTGGGCTATACTCGGCCTTGTCTCAGGATGGTAAGTTGGTGGTTGAAGGTATCCCTCTAGTGGTGTGGGGGCTGTGCTTTGGCAAAGTGGGTGGGGTTATATCCTGCCTGTTGGGCCCTGTTCGGGGGTATCATCGGATGGGGCCACAGTGTCTCCTGACCCCTGCTGTCTCTCAGCCTCCAGTATTTATGCTGCGGTAGTTTGTGTCGGGGGGCTAGGGTCAGTCTGTTATATCTGGAGTATTTCTCCTGTCTTATCCGGTGTCCTGTGTGAATTTAAGTATGTGTTCTTGGGGACCTTTAACGATGCAAAAATGTTTTGGTCTCTTCCCCAGGTCTGTGCCTCGACACAATGCTGTCTCAGAGCTCTACGGACAATTCCTTCGACCTCATGTCTTGGTTATTGCTCTAACATGGACTGTCAACTATGGGCCTTTATATAGACAGGTGTGTGCCTTTCACCATTATGTACAATCAATTGAATTTAACACAGGTGGACTCCAAGTTATAGAACCATTGAGGATGGTCAATAGAACAGGATACACCTGAACTCAACTTCGAGTCTCTTAGCAAAGGGTCTGAATACTTATTTACATAAGTTTTAAAAAAAATATTTAATACATTTTCAAAACAAAATTAAAAACAGGTTTTCGCTTTATCATTATGGGGTATTGTGATGTCGTCATGGGGTATTGTGTGTAGAATGATGAGGATTTGTATTTATTTAGGCAGTAATGTAACAAAATTAGGAAAAAGTCAACGGGTCTGAATACTTTCAGAATGCACTACTATACGTGGGAATACTTGGGAACAGATTTCCTAAATTAAAATCACTTAGAGCTGATTTACTAGTGTTGTTATTAAACAAATCTATATAAAATTCAGAAAACTTGGGAGGCAAAATAAAATAACCTGCCGGCCAAAGTCGGCCCACCAGTTGTGGAACCCTGCCTTATTAGTGATTTGACAATTTCACAAATCAGTTTTCCTTTAAAACGATAAGAAATATCTGAATTCCACGTCAATATACAATACAGAAGAACCATCCTACAACATATGTATGCCCGGTAGGGTCAGGCAAAGAATGATATCTACATCAACCCTTCACAGACATGGAACGCAGCTACAGTAACATGTGGATAGACAGACTATTAACTTCTCAGAGCCGCATCCGGTCTGTTCCTTCTCAGAGCCGCATCCGGTCTGTTCCTTCTCTGAGCCGCATCCGGTCTGTTCCTTCTCTGAGCCGCATCCGGTCTGTTCCTTCTCTGAGCCGCATCCGGTCTGTTCCTTCTCTGAGCCGCATCCGGTCTGTTCCTTCTCTGAGCCGCATCCGGTCTGTTCCTTCTCTGAGCCGCATCCGGTCTGTTCCTTCTCAGAGCCGCATCCGGTCTGTTCCTTCTCAGAGCCGCATCCGGTCTGTTCCTTCTCTGAGCCGCATCCGGTCGGTTCCTTCCCAGAGCCGCATCCGGTCTGTTCCTTCCCAGAGCCGCATCCGGTCTGTTCCTTCCCAGAGCCGCATCCGGTCTGTTCCTTCTCAGAGCCGCATCCGGTCTATTCCTGCATCCGGTCTGTTCCTTCTCAGAGCCGCATCCGGTCTGTTCCTTCCCAGAGCTGCATCCGGTCTGTACCTTTAAGGAGCTGCATCCGGTCTGTTCCTTCTCAGAGCCGCATCCGGTCTGTTCCTTTTCTGAGCCGCATCCGGTCTGTTCCTTTTCTGAGCCGCATCCGGTCTGTTCCTTCTCTGAGCCGCATCCGGTCTGTTCCTTCTCTGAGCAGCATCCGGTCTGTTCCTTCTCTGAGCCGCATCCGGTCTGTTCCTTCCCAGAGCCGCATCCGGTCTGTTCCTTCTCAGAGCCGCATCCGGTCTGTTCCTGCATCCGGTCTGTTCCTTCTCAGAGCCGCATCCGGTCTGTTCCTTCCCAGAGCCGCATCCGGTCTGTTCCTTCCCAGAACCGCACCCGGTCTGTTCCTTCTCTGAGCCGCATCCGGTCTGTTCCTTCTCTGAGCCGCATCCGGTCTGTTCCTTCTGAGCCGCATCCGGTCTGTTCCTTCCCAGAGCCGCATCCGGTCTGTTCCTTCCCAGAGCCGCATCCGGTCTGTTCCTTCTCAGAGCCGCATCCGGTCTGTTCCTTCTCTGAGCCGCATCCGGTCTGTTCCTTCTCTGAGCCGCATCCGGTCTGTTCCTTCTGAGCCGCATCCGGTCTGTTCCTTCCCAGAGCCGCATCCGGTCTGTTCCTTCCCAGAGCCGCATCCGGTCTGTTCCTTCCCTGAGCCGCATCCGGTCTGTTCCTTCCCAGAGCCGCATCCGGTCTGTTCCTTCCCAGAGCCGCATCCGGTCTGTTCCTTCCCAGAGCCGCATCCGGTCTGTTCCTTCCCAGAGCCGCATCCGGTCTGTTCCTTCCCAGAGCCGCATCCGGTCTGTTCCTTCCCAGAGCCGCATCCGGTCTGTTCCTTCCCAGAGCCGCATCCGGTCTGTTCCTTCCCAGAGCCGCATCCGGTCTGTTCCTTCCCAGAGCCGCATCCGGTCTGTTCCTTCCCAGAGCCGCATCCGGTCTGTTCCTTCCCAGAGCCGCATCCGGTCTGTTCCTTCCCAGAGCCGCATCCGGTCTGTTCCTTCCCAGAGCCGCATCCGGTCTGTTCCTTCCCAGAGCCGCATCCGGTCTGTTCCTTCCCAGAGCCGCATCCGGTCTGTTCCTTCCCAGAGCCGCATCCGGTCTGTTCCTTCCCAGAGCCGCATCCGGTCTGTTCCTTCCCAGAGCCGCATCCGGTCTGTTCCTTCCCAGAGCCGCATCCGGTCTGTTCCTTCCCAGAGCCGCATCCAGTCTGTTCCTTCTCAGAGCCGCATCCGGTCTGTTCCTTTCCAGAAAGTAGAATTCTGCTCTGGCGTAAACGATAGAAGCCTGGAGGTTATGATGGAAGCCTGGAGGTTATGATGGAAGCCTGGAGGTTATTTATGATGGAAGCCTGGCGGTTATGATGGAAGCCTGGCGGTTATGATGGAAGCCTGGCGGTTATGATGGAAGCCTGGCGGTTATGATGGAAGCCTGGCGGTTATGATGGAAGCCTGGCGGTTATGATGGAAGCCTGGAGGTTTTTAGTCCCGGAGTGACGATACATGTATAGTATTTCAACATGTCCAGGTGATGGGAACCAAGCTGGAGTTATCAGTGTGGGCCTAAGTAAATCACCTTTGGTATACTGTCACCATAATATTTGAATTAAAGTGCGATCATAATCATTAGGATATTTTAGCGATCCGCAGTACTTCCTAAATGCCCGCCAACCTTCAGCCGGTCCGGAACCGCACCAAAAATATATCCAAAAGGCGTCGGTCCTTGCTTATTGAAGTGTAGCCTACAGTTTGTAAAACCCCAACAACAAAAAAGACCTCAGTTCATGCTTACTGGGGTGTAGCCTACCATTTCAGCCCCAATGGAATGTTACTGGGAAGTGTTCGGTGAGAGAGAGGCAGGTTGAGGTGGCCAGGGTGTCGTATGCAGAGGCAGTGAAGAAAGTGGAGGAGGATGGGTCAAGGGTGAGGGGATCCTCAGTTTGTGCTTACTGGGGTGTAGCCTACCTTTTCAGCCCCAATGGAATGTTATGAATGCCCATCCGTGTGGTAGACCCATCCGTGTGGTAGACCCATCCGTGTGGTAGACCCATCCGTGTGGTAGACCCATCCGTGTGGTAGGCCCATCCGTGTGGTAGGCCCATCCATGTGGTAGGCCCATCCATGTGGTAGACCCATCTAGGCCCATCCGTGTGGTAGGCCCATCCGTGTGGTAGGCCCATCCGTGTGGTAGGCCCATCCGTGTGGTAGGCCCATCCGTGTGGTAGGCCCATCCGTGTGGTAGACCCATCCGTGTGGTAGGCCCATCCGTGTGGTAGGCCCATCCGTGTGGTAGACCCATCCGTGTGGTAGGCCCATCCGTGTGGTAGGCCCATCCGTGTGGTAGGCCCATCCGTGTGGTAGGCCCATCCGTGTGGTAGGCCCATCCGTGTGGTAGGCCCATCCGTGTGGTAGGCCCATCCGTGTGGTAGACCCATTCATGTGGTAGACCCATCCATGTGGTAGACCCATCTAGGCCCATCCATGTGGTAGGCCCATCCGTGTGGTAGACCCATCCGTGTGGTAGACCCATCCGTGTGGTAGGCCCATCCGTGTGGTAGGCCCATCCGTGTGGTAGACCCATCCGTGTGGTAGGCCCATCCGTGTGGTAGGCCCATCCGTGTGGTAGGCCCATCCGTGTGGTAGACCCATCCGTGTGGTAGGCCCATCCGTGTGGTAGGCCCATCCGTGTGGTAGGCCCATCCGTGTGGTAGGCCCATCCGTGTGGTAGGCCCATCCGTGTGGTAGACCCATCCGTGTGGTAGGCCCATCCGTGTGGTAGGCCCATCCGTGTGGTAGGCCCATCCGTGTGGTAGGCCCATCCGTGTGGTAGGCCCATCCGTGTGGTAGGCCCATCCATGTGGTAGGCCCATCCATGTGGTAGACCCATCCATGTGGTAGGCCCATCCATGTGGTAGACCCATCCATGTGGTAGACCCATCCATGTGGTAGGCCCATCCATGTGGTAGGCCCATCCATGTGGTAGACCCATCCATGTGGTAGGCCCATCCATGTGGTAGGCCCATCCATGTGGTAGGCCCATCCATGTGGTAGACCCATCCATGTGGTAGGCCCATCCATGTGGTAGGCCCATCCATGTGGTAGGCCCATCCATGTGGTAGGCCCATCCATGTGGTAGGCCCATCCATGTGGTAGGCCCATCCATGTGGTAGGCCCATCCATGTGGTAGGCCCATCCATGTGGTAGGCCCATCGTTTGTAAAACAGGCTGTTGCATTGCTTTATTAGTCCTGATTCCTGTAACTGTGGTAGACCCATCCATGTGGTATTGATTGATGTATTGATTGATTCCTGTAACTAATCAGCTATTTAAGCTCTGAATATCAGCTACCCAACTTTATCAGGAGTTAACACGAGTTTATTTGCAATGCATTTACAAAGCGGGAAACGCGTAAGTATTGTCAAAATACAGATACAAACTTGAAACCACTGATCATGAGAAATGGGGTGGAAGTCCTGGACGACAGTTGTGATTGGTCCATTTGAACTGTCCTGTTTTTAGGATTGGTTGCTTTGTTAAACATGACAGCAAATGTTTTATTTGAATATACGCCATTGAGGCTATATGATCTGAGAAACCAGGACGATGTGAGAAGTGTCCGTCTCATTACATTGTCATCCATTTTATCTCCAGCCTGTAGGCTACAGAAAAGGCCACATGCTCTTTCTACCATATCCTCCATCTGCTACGTGATTCATGTTGATTTATTTGACGGAGCGCCACATCGATACGTCTCCAACAGCACCCCGGAGAGGCCCGCTGGGCATAGACAAGCTAAATATGTTGACGCCCCTGCCGTTGGCAAAGTGGGCACTGTTTATCACAGGGTGGCATCTACAATCACCTAAAAAAAAGCCCATATGCCATTGGTTGAGAGAAATTGTCATTGTTTTTGGGCAGAATTACATGATGTTTTATGTGCTCGTCTCTTAACTCCGCCGCGTTGAGCTCAACACCAATACGCTGGTTAACTTTGCTATTACGCACATAGCAACATGGTCTCGGAAAAGGCAGCAATTCACCGGCGCACAGCAGGGATGCAGACTGGTGAGGGCCCACTGAAACATGAAAAATAAATCCCTGCTAGGGGGGGGGGGGGATAAAGAAATATCAGCTTTAAAATGCTAATTTATAGGTTTTAACTAATTAAAACAACCAAGGATATGACCAGTCTCTGTGTGTAAAATAAAAAGCGGTTCATGTGAATCTAAAACACAGAGTAAGAGTTGCTTCCGTCCCTCTCCTCGCCCCTACCTGGGCTCGAACCAGGGACCCTCTGCACACGTCGACTACAGTTACCCTCGAAGCATCGTTTTCCCATCGCTCCACAAAAGCCGTGGCCCTTGCAGAGTAAGGGAAACTACTTCAAGGTCTCAGAGCGAGTGACGTCACAGATTGAAACACTACTAGCGCGCACGGCTAACTAGCTAGCCGTTGCACACCGGGCTACATAAGGAAAGCAATCCAATGTTATTTGATGCCTGGACTTTACTGCACATGACACTCAAGGAATCTGAAAGGTGACTAGTTTGGATCCCTGGTACTGCTGTGTTTCAGAACAGCGGACAGCGACCGCGGTACCCAACGAGGGAGAAGGTCCATTTTGTTATAAAAAATATTTTTGTATTATTGTTGAACTATTGTTCTTACGTAATATAACCATATACAATTTCAGCAGCACGTGTAAGAATGATGGACTGTGCCATCCCCACGGCCTCCACAATGGATCAGTCCACTCAGACAGGAGCCAATCAGACAGGCGTCTTAGAATGATGGACTGTGCCATCCCCACGGCCTCCACAATGGATCAGTCCACTCAGACAGGAGCCAATCAGACAGGCGTCTTAGAATGATGGACTGTGCCATCCCCACGGCCTCCACAATGGATCAGTCCACTCAGACAGGAGCCAATCAGACAGGCGTCTTAGAATGATGGACTGTGCCATCCCCACGGCCTCCACAATGGATCAGTCCACTCAGACAGGAGCCAATCAGACAGGCGTCTTAGAATGATGGACTGTGCCATCCCCACGGCCTCCACAATGGATCAGTCCACTCAGACAGGAGCCAATCAGACAGGCGTCTTAGAATGATGGACTGTACCATCCCCACGGCCTCCACAATGGATCAGTCCACTCAGACAGGAGCCAATCAGACAGGCGTCTTGAACACTACAGCAAAGCGTTCTGTTCAATTTGCTCCCATTTGGTTCTTAGTGAAATCAGCCCAGTTGGCAAACAGAAGCAAATTAAACAAAATAAATTGTAGTGTAATCCTGCTGAATGAATACTCACTTCTCCAGACTCCGTAGATGCTCTCTCACCTTCTGCACATGTCCTAGCTTGGTGTCGTTCACTACAAAGTCATCACACCTGTAACTACAGAGAGAGAAAGAGGTCAACGCCATACCCGTGACTACAGAGAGAGAGGACCGGCTGTATGCAGTAGAGTCACTATGACGTAAGTACACAAGGGCCAAGACGTTTCTGAATCCTGTGCCACAGTTCTTCTCAGCTGAAGTCACTGCACAACGGCCTCTACTAGTCTAGCGAACACAGCTATCAAGCTAGGTGGTCCACTCACCAGAAGAGACTGTAGCTGCTACAGTCCATACAGACCAGGTGCTGAGCATTCTTCTCCGGCTCCTCACATCTCTTCTGCCCACCACCTCCCGTCACCTGACCGCCCTCATAGTGCTGCTTAGCGTGAGCATTCACATACCTGGAGAGAGAAAAAGGTTGACTGCATGAAACACAACACATGCCAGAAGAGGACATGTGACATATTAATTGACTTTAAAACTTCGAGATATTAGCTGATGTACGAAGGGCTATATAAAATAAACTTGATTTGATTTTGATTTGACATGCACTCAACTACAGTTTTACATAGGTTAAGGCAATATCACTTTCACAATAGTCACATGGACCTCCATATGCATCTAAAAGCTGGAATGAGTCCTGTTAAAATAGATGACCAACTATCTACTGCATGTAGCTACAATGATTTTATGTCAATACTAACCTCCCACAATGCACATTGAGACAGGTGAGACATACCCAGGGACTTTTGTTTGACCTGCAAACTAGAGAAGAAGAAGAGACATTAGACGCTATGTAACTTCAGGACATTCATAACTCTCAAACCCTTCTTCGCCGTATGTAGGGTTTTCAGAGGTTACATTGGCCCACATTTGGCTCCGTGTGAACCAGTCGTATACCCACAAATTTTTCAGTGTGCATTTTGTATACTCACTTCTAAATCCCCACGATGCGTATTAAAGTAGAGTAGTGGAGGTATACGTCGTATCAGTTAATAAGACGAGCTGACCAAAAATGTTGTTTAAAAAAAAAATGTATTTCAACTTGCGTGACTTCCTTGTATCTTTGAAATCGCTGCGTGTTGCGTTTACATTTTCTTCAGTGTAAATGTTTACTAGTTACAAAGTAGCATATGCCTACCTGGCAGAATGATATGTTGATTATTTTACAAGCTGTGTGTGCCTCACGTTTCATGAAATACGCTTCCTCCCCACCAGCTCACACAGGTTTTCGGCGCATGCTAGATCGCTAATTAGCGCAAGTGGCCGCTTTTCCCGACTGTCTCACTAAATAAGCGATGTAACATGGAGATATGTGGGTGGGGACAAGATGGAAGCATTAAACTGACCTCTTAAACTTTAAATTGAATTCAAGCCCTAATTTGAGTTTAAAAATTACGTTTTTTTGTTGTCTTTAAAAAAATAATTTAGTTTGATGGTTTGGGTTGTATTCTTTGGTCCAAGACTGATGGTTTATCTAGAATCATTTACCCAAGTCAGTCACTTGTTCTTTCTTCTAATAACATTTAAAATTTAGTAAATTCTGTAAATAGTAAATTAGTAAATTCTGTTATATTTAGATTTGTTTGGAGGAATAAAACGTATTACATTCGGAAATCACAATGAGTGAAAGACTATGATCGTGGAGGTTCACAGGCTATTGATCTTGAGTCGTTAGTGGGTGCTTTTAGAATTAAACGGTTGAAATTATGTCTGTCTAATCTACCACTATGTGGTATCATATCCCTAACAGTCTGGTTAATACATTTGATGGACTTGAATTCCTAATGAAATGTGATTTTGACCCTCCCAAATTACCTGTCAAATTGTCTAAGTTTCACCAACAAATGTTATTTTTCTGGAAAATGATATTCAAGCAAACATTTTCCCCCCACAAAACATTGATTTGGAATAATATAGTTATTAAAATGAATAGGAAATCAATTTTCAAAGGCCTTTGGTTTGACAAGGGTATTCATTTTGTATGTGATTTGGTAGACAACACTGGGGCGTTATTACCGTTTGATGAGTTAATAGGTAAATGTCAGGTTAATATTACTCAGAGAATATATGAAGGTTTGCAAAGCAATTCCACTTCCTTTACTTGGACTTATAAAGACTATGACTTTGTTCTCTCTTTTCAAAGTTGACAAATTAATGACTAATCTTTTGGATAAAAAAATGCAACAATAAGTGGATACAATTGGCAGTTAATGAAGTAATTGTTGGTTGTTATAATTAAATACAATGCTATGGAAGGGACCAACCCATGCTATGGAAGGGACCAACCCATGCTATGGAAGGGACCAACCCATGCTATGGAAGGGACCAACCCATGCTATGGAAGGGACCAACCCATGCTATGGAAGGGACCAACCCATGCTATGGAAGGGACCAACCCATGCTATGGAAGGGACCAACCCATGCTATGGAAGGGACCAACCCATGCTATGGTCAAAAGCGACTACCTTTTACCTTACTTGTCCAGTTATACTTTTTGTTCCCAAAAGTTAAAGAAACTAATTTAAAAATATTTTCTTCCATCTACCCTGTAAATGATCTCTTGCACAAACTATTCCATTTTGACCAAATGCCTTGTTTTTTTTTCTGATCCTCTGATTCAGAATCTATAGAACATTTATCTTCTTCATGCAGTTATTCTAGTAAACTATGGATTGAAATTCATGAATGGTTGTGTATGAAATCTCCAGAATGACCTGTGTTTACCTTTGATGGTGTTAAACAGCATTATGCTTGTCCCTATAATTCCAATCATAACTATATTTAACATTATATTCACAAATGTAAATGGGGTGCAAAAATTCCTTCTTTTGTATTCCCCCCCCCCCCCCCCCTCCTTCTCATTGAACTGTTACAATTTTATAAAACCCTCAAACTTGTGAAACTTAAGTTGGAAAAATGATTAGTAGGCATGTCTCTGAATGTCTGTTAATGTCTCATTGCCTGAATTATTATTTTCGCCTGGTGTTCTATTATATAGTTTGTCATTGTATTCACAGGAATGTCCCTGTAGTGATGCGTAATATTGTTATTATTGTTGCAATAAAAGATTTAACATGAGATATGTCCATGTGGGTACACCAACCCTAACAATGTGGGTCGTGATTTAAACATTCGCAGATTAGAAAAATACGTTTTTTGGAAACATAAGGAACGTCCCGCAGGCGAAGCGTGTTAATGTTTAAACTAGTGTCCGGGTTCTTAAGACAACTCGACCGGTCAGAAGACACGATCAAAGATGTGTGTAACTAAACCAAGAAACTACAGCATGTCGTCTCCAATGGGAGCAAATGAGTCATAGTGGGAAAACAGGGAAGGAAGTGGGCAGAGCCAAGCACAAGCTAGCGAGATCCTATTGGCGAGTTCTAGACGAAATCTGCATATTTCCGTTAGGGAACGCCTTCTCTAAAGTGCGCATGTGCAATAACTCAATTCGCCATTCCACTCCTAAACAACGCGATTTTACACGTTTGCAACGGGTAAAGTCCACAAAACTTAGTCCACTCTGTTCATAATATAATTTAGTTTTGGGAAAAGAAAACTGTAGAGATAAAATGATAAAATGTGCAAAACGTCAGCCAAACTCCATCTAGTTCCATCTTCTCCCAACGCCGGACAGTGGGCTTCCTCTCACTACCATATTTGTGTGAAGCGGATGCTTCACATTTATACATCCGATTAAATATCTGTCTCATTCTTCTCTGTGTGATACCATCGTTAAACTTTGAGTGTTAATGTTAAAACTAGTGCCTGGGGTCTTAACGCAACTCTCCTGGTCATAAGATACTATCGTCAATAGGCGTCAATGAATGGGGTAGCACATTCACACACCATGAAAATAGATGAGTCACCAAGTTGGTTTCATTATAGATGTATCTGAATATTCTTAATCAATGAAGGTGCAAAATGTGTAAAAAAAAGTTGTGCGGGGCAAATAACTTCGCAAATCAAGAAACAGCCAGGGAAACTGTAGAAAAACAAGTCTAGTCAAGACAAGTAGCTATCAGGTGGCTAGTTAGCTAACTAATGTGGTTGTTATGTTAGCTATCAGAATGAAATGTATACTAACTCACCGCTGCAACACCAGGAAGATGGGGAACCATGGGGGAAGCTTGAGGAATCTATGGTAATGCAAACATTGGAGTTCAAATGAGGGCACTCCATCAAACTAGATTGGGTAGCTAGCTAACGTCTCCAAGTTTTAGCAGTGTTGTTGCGCTAGCTACGTAGCAGCTTTGGCAAAAGCTAGCTAAATTCGCTAGCTAATTAGCTGTTGTGTCGTGATTCAATTGTTGCTTAATTAGCGAGCTAACGTAGCAACAGACCATCTTATAGATAGTTGTATTAATTTATCTTAATTTGAGACCATTTCGATGGGAGCCACGTTCAAATTAAAACCTATCACGCCCAAAAAGTGTAAACGACTAAGAGGCTGGCTCCAAAAACATTTAAGAGAATTCAGAGGAAGTGACGTAGTTAGCTAAAACAACTCGAGTTGTTAGTTATTGGTTAACCATGTTGTCCGTCAACATCTCACTTTCTCTCAGAGATTAAAAACTAAATCCGTAATAATTGGCTTCAGTGTGACCTCCCTATTATGGGAAGGGTTTTATTGTCCAAAGCAGAGGGTCTGTCACGTTTTGTCTACCCTGCTATCCCTATCTGTAGCTGATCAAACCAGCAAGGAAATCAACAACACTTTCCTAGACTTTATATGGACAAATAAACAACACACACTTGAGAAGTCTGTAATATCAAACCAAAGAGCGGATGGTGGCTTGACGTACTCGATTTCATTGATAGCAACAATACCTTTTAAAGTAAACTGGATAAAAAAGATGTGTAACTCTGGATAAAAGATGTATACTTAGGGAATGAATCTATATGGTACTTCATTCCTTGTCATTTTTTCTAAAATTGGGTGGTCTTAAATTTTTTGTGGAACTATTCTCTAGCAAAATTACCCATCAAACGGTCCAAATTTCATGAACAAGCCCTTTTAGCCTGGAAACTATGTTACGTCCACAACTTCTCCCCCACACAAAACACTTCCGTGGAACAACAAAGATATTGAGGTTAAAAACAGGTCTTTGTTCTTCCCTAAGTGGTTTGAAATAAATATTATATTTGTGTTTGATTTATTTGATAAAAAAGGAAATATACTTTAGCAATAAGGCCCGAGGAGGTGTGGTATATGGCCAATATACTAGAGCCTAATAGATGACTTAATCGTTTTCTACCAAGCATCAAGCATCGGCTGCAGCTGTACACAGCCCATCCAACCATCTACCTACCTCATTCCCCATATTTTTTTGTTTTTTTTTCTGCTCTTTTGCACCCCAGTATTTCTACTTGCACATCCTCATCCGCACATCTATCACTCCAGTGTTAATTGCTCAATTGTAATTATTTCGCCACTATGGCCTATTTATAGCCTTACCTCCTTACTTCATTTGCACACCCTGTATACAGATTTTCTATTGTGTTATTGACTGTACATTTGTTTATGTGTAACTCTGTGTTGTTTTTGTCGCACTGCTTTGCTTTATCTTGGCCAGGTCGCAGTTGTAAATGAGAACTTGTTCTCAACTGACTTACCTGGTTAAATAAAGGTTAAATTAAAAAATAAATAAATACCAGCGGGAAAGAGCGGTTAGTGCAGCATGCCAAACTGACCCCTGGGTGCCAGAGTGTTCCTGGAGAAGAGGTCCACCGGGACCATCACTAAAGAGCTCGGGGCCCAGATAGACTAAGCTCACGACCATCAGTATGCAACCGAGTCCTGCCCCTATACGCCACAGATGGAGATGATGGAGAGAGAGATCAGTGAAGACCAGAACTACACCCCAGATGGAGCTGACGGAGAGAGAGATCAGTGAAGACCAGAACTACACCACAGATGGAGCTGACGGAGAGATCAGTGAAGACCAGAACTACACCACAGATGGAGCTGACGGAGAGATCAGTGAAGACCAGAACTACACCACAGATGGAGCTGACGGACAGAGAGATCAGTGAAGACCAGAACTACACCACAGATGGAGCTGACAGAGAGATCAGTGAAGACCAGAACTACACCCCAGATGGAGCTGACGGAGAGATCAGTGAAGACCAGAACTACACCACAGATGGAGCTGACAGAGAGATCGGTGAAGACCAGAACTACACCACAGATGGAGCTGACGGAGAGATCAGTGAAGACCAGAACTCCACCACAGATGGAGCTGACGGAGAGATCAGTGAAGACCAGAACTACACCACAGATGGAGCTGACGGAGAGATCAGTAGAGACCAGAACTACACCACAGATGGAGCTGACGGAGTGAGAGATCAGTGAAGACCAGAACTACACCACAGATGGAGCTGACGGAGCGATCAGTGAAGACCAGAACTACACCACAGATGGAGCTGACGGAGAGATCAGTGAAGACCAGAACTACACCACAGATGGAGCTGACGGACAGAGAGATCAGTGAAGACCAGAACTACACCACAGATGGAGCTGATGGAGAGATCAGTGAAGACCAGAACTCCACCACAGATGGAGCTGACGGAGAGATCAGTGAAGACCAGAACTACACCACAGATGGAGCTGACGGAGAGATCAGTAGAGACCAGAACTACACCACAGATGGAGCTGACGGAGTGAGAGATCAGTGAAGACCAGAACTACACCACAGATGGAGCTGACGGAGCGATCAGTGAAGACCAGAACTACACCACAGATGGAGCTGACGGAGAGATCAGTGAAGACCAGAACTACACCACAGATGGAGCTGACGGACAGAGAGATCAGTGAAGACCAGAACTACACCACAGATGGAGCTGATGGAGAGATCAGTGAAGACCAGAACTACACCCCAGATGGAGCTGACGGAGAGATCAGTGAAGACCAGAACTACACCACAGATGGTGCTGACAGAGAGATCGGTGAAGACCAGAACTACACCACAGATGGAGCTGACGGAGAGATCAGTGAAGACCAGAACTCCACCACAGATGGAGCTGACGGAGAGATCAGTGAAGACCAGAACTACACCACAGATGGAGCTGACGGAGAGATCAGTAGAGACCAGAACTACACCCCAGATGGAGCTGACGGAGTGAGAGATCAGTGAAGACCAGAACTACACCACAGATGGAGCTGACGGAGAGGGAGATCAGTAGAGACCAGAACTACACCACAGATGGAGCTGACGGAGAGATCAGTGAAGACCAGAACTCCACCACAGATGGAGCTGACGGAGAGATCAGTGAAGACCAGAACTACACCACAGATGGAGCTGACGGAGAGATCAGTAGAGACCAGAACTACACCCCAGATGGAGCTGACGGAGTGAGAGATCAGTGAAGACCAGAACTACACCACAGATGGAGCTGACGGAGAGTGAGATCAGTAGAGACCAGAACTACACCACAGATGGAGCTGCCGGAGAGAGAGATCACTGAAGACCAGAACTCCACCACAGATGGAGCTGACGGAGAGATCAGTGAAGACCAGAACTACACCACAGATGGAGCTGACGGAGAGAGAGATCAGTGAAGACCAGAACTACACCACAGATGGAGCTGCCGGAGAGAGAGATCAGTGAAGACCAGAACTACACCACAGATGGAGCTAACGGAGAGTGAGATCAGTAGAGACCAGAACTACACCACAGATGGAGCTGACGGAGAGACAGATCAGTGAAGACCAGAACTACATCACAGATGGAGCTGACGGAGAGAGAGATCAGTGAAGACCAGAACTACACCACAGATGGAGCTGACGGAGAGTGAGATCAGTGAAGACGAGAACTACACCACAGATGGAGCTGCCGGAGAGAGAGATCAGTGAAGCCCAGAACTACACCACAGATGGAGCTGACGGAAAGTGAGACCAGTGAAGACGAGAACTACACCACAGATGGAGCTGACAGAGAGATCAGTGAAGACCAGAACTACACCACAGATGGAGCTGACGGAGAGAGATCAGTGAAGACCAGAACTACACCACAGATGGAGCTGACGGAGAGATCAGTGAAGACCAGAACTACACCACAGATGGAGCTGACGGAGAGATCAGTAGAGACCAGAACTACACCCCAGATGGAGCTGACGGAGAGGGAGATCAGTAGAGACCAGAACTACACCACAGATGGAGCTGACGGAGAGATCAGTGAAGACCAGAACTCCACCACAGATGGAGCTGACGGAGAGATCAGTGAAGACCAGAACTACACCACAGATGGAGCTGACGGAGAGATCAGTAGAGACCAGAACTACACCCCAGATGGAGCTGACGGAGTGAGAGATCAGTGAAGACCAGAAC
The DNA here is from genome assembly GCF_045679555.1 of Salvelinus alpinus. Lineage (NCBI taxonomy): Eukaryota > Metazoa > Chordata > Actinopteri > Salmoniformes > Salmonidae > Salvelinus > Salvelinus alpinus. Next base: position 2,122,934 of record NC_092091.1, read on the forward strand.
TACACCACAGATGGAGCTGACGGAGAGTGAGATCAGTAGAGACCAGAACTACACCACAGATGGAGCTGCCGGAGAGAGAGATCACTGAAGACCAGAACTCCACCACAGATGGAGCTGACGGAGAGATCAGTGAAGACCAGAACTACACCACAGATGGAGCTGACGGAGAGAGAGATCAGTGAAGACCAGAACTACACCACAGATGGAGCTGCCGGAGAGAGAGATCAGTGAAGACCAGAACTACACCACAGATGGAGCTAACGGAGAGTGAGATCAGTAGAGACCAGAACTACACCACAGATGGAGCTGACGGAGAGACAGATCAGTGAAGACCAGAACTACATCACAGATGGAGCTGACGGAGAGAGAGATCAGTGAAGACCAGAACTACACCACAGATGGAGCTGACGGAGAGTGAGATCAGTGAAGACGAGAACTACACCACAGATGGAGCTGCCGGAGAGAGAGATCAGTGAAGCCCAGAACTACACCACAGATGGAGCTGACGGAAAGTGAGACCAGTGAAGACGAGAACTACACCACAGATGGAGCTGACAGAGAGATCAGTGAAGACCAGAACTACACCACAGATGGAGCTGACGGAGAGAGATCAGTGAAGACCAGAACTACACCACAGATGGAGCTGACGGAGAGTGAGATCAGTGAAGACCAGAACTACACCCCAGATGGAGCTGATGGAGAGTGAGATCAGTGAAGACCAGAACTACACCACAGATGGAGCTGACGGAGAGTGAGATCAGTAGAGACCAGAACTACACCACAGATGGAGCTGACGGAGAGATCAGTGAAGACCAGAACTACACCACAGATGGAGCTGACAGAGAGATCAGTGAAGACCAGAACTACACCACAGATGGAGCTGACGGAGAGTGAGATCAGTGAAGACCAGAACTACACCACAGATGGAGCTGACGGAGAGATCAGTGAAGACCAGAACTACACCACAGATGGAGCTGACGGAGAGATCAGTGAAGGCCAGAACTACACCACAGATGGAGCTGACGGAGAGAGAGATCAGTGAAGACCAGAACTCCACCACAGATGGAGCTGACGGAGAGATCAGTGAAGACCAGAACTACACCACAGATGGAGCTGACGGAGAGAGAGATCAGTGAAGACCAGAACTACACCACAGATGGAGCTGCCGGAGAGAGAGATCAGTGAAGACCAGAACTACACCACAGATGGAGCTAACGGAGAGTGAGATCAGTAGAGACCAGAACTACACCACAGATGGAGCTGACGGAGAGACAGATCAGTGAAGACCAGAACTACATCACAGATGGAGCTGACGGAGAGAGAGATCAGTGAAGACCAGAACTACACCACAGATGGAGCTGACGGAGAGTGAGATCAGTGAAGACCAGAACTACACCACAGATGGAGCTGCCGGAGAGAGAGATCAGTGAAGCCCAGAACTACACCACAGATGGAGCTGACGGAAAGTGAGACCAGTGAAGACGAGAACTACACCACAGATGGAGCTGACAGAGAGATCAGTGAAGACCAGAACTACACCACAGATGGAGCTGACGGAGAGAGATCAGTGAAGACCAGAACTACACCACAGATGGAGCTGACGGAGAGTGAGATCAGTGAAGACCAGAACTACACCCCAGATGGAGCTGATGGAGAGTGAGATCAGTGAAGACCAGAACTACACCACAGATGGAGCTGACGGAGAGTGAGATCAGTAGAGACCAGAACTACACCACAGATGGAGCTGACGGAGAGATCAGTGAAGACCAGAACTACACCACAGATGGAGCTGACAGAGAGATCAGTGAAGACCAGAACTACACCACAGATGGAGCTGACGGAGAGTGAGATCAGTGAAGACCAGAACTACACCACAGATGGAGCTGACGGAGAGATCAGTGAAGACCAGAACTACACCACAGATGGAGCTGACGGAGAGAGAGATCAGTGAAGACCAGAACTACACCACAGATGGAGCTGCCGGAGAGAGAGATCAGTGAAGACCAGAACTACACCCCAGATGGAGCTGACGGAGAGAGAGATCATTAGAGACCAGAACTACACCACAGATGGAGCTGACGGAGAAATCAGTGAAGACCAGAACTACACCACAGATGGAGCTGACGGAGAGATCAGTGAAGGCCAGAACTACACCACAGATGGAGCTGATGGAGAGACAGATCAGTAGAGACCAGAACTACACCACAGATGGGAGCTGATGGAGAGAGAGATCAGTAGAGACCAGAACTCTCTGTATGAACCTGAGAGCTCAGAATCACAATCATCACAGTGCGAGTCAAGATATACTATTGAAGAGTGTGTGCAAGATCCACAATACATAGTCTTTGATAGCAAGCTTAAGGAGTTCAATGTCAAGTTTGCAATGAGCCAGGATGACGAGCAGGTGTCATCAGTTCATCCCTGAAAATAAATGGTTTTGCCATCACCATGGAGACCGTGTGTTGTGGGCCACAGGAGGAAGTGGGAGCCCCAGACTAGAGTGGGAAGGTTGTTAGCAGGGAATATGTTGCAGCCTTCCTTACTGGCGGCTCCCACTCCATATTTGTGGAAACATGTCACCTCCTAATTCTGGTGTCCATGTCTCTGTGACAGTTGACAAGCCAACAGCACCTCTACATTGTGCCAGAGGTTAACTACATGTGGACCCAGCACACGGAGGCCATTCTGGATACAGTTGGTGACAGTCCACTAATCGTATCTGGAGATGCACGGTGTGATTCACCAGGCCATTGTGCCTCCTTTGGCACTTACACCATCCTGGACTCTGCTTCCCACCTGATCCTCCCCCAGGAGACTGTTCTTCCTTTGGCTCTGACACCATCCTGGACTCTGCTTCCTACCTGTTCCTCCCCCAGGAGACTGTTCTTCCTTTGGCTCTGACACCATCCTGGACTCTGCTTCCTACCTGTTCCTCCCCCAGGAGACTGTTCTTCCTTTGGCTCTTACACCATCCTGGACTCTGCTTCCCACCTGATCCTCCACTAGGAGACTGTTCTTCCTTTGGCTCTGACACCATCCTGGACTCTGCTTCCCACCTGATCCTCCCCCAGGAGACTGTTCTTCCTTTGGCTCTGACACCATCCTGGACTCTGCTTCCCACCTGATCCTCCCCCAGGAGACTGTTCTTCCTTTGGCTCTGACACCATCCTGGACTCTGCTTCCCATCTGATCCTCCCCCAGGAGACTGTTCTTCCTTTAGTCTCACACCATCCTGGACTCTGCTTCCCACCTGATCCTCCCCCAGGAGACTGTTCTTCCTTTGGCTCTGACACCATCCTGGACTCTGCTTCCCACCTGATCCTCCCCCAGGAGACTGTTCTTCCTTTAGCTCTCACACCATCCTGGACTCTGCTTCCCACCTGATCCTCCCCCAGGAGACTGTTCTTCCTTTAGCTCTCACACCATCCTGGACTCTGCTTCCCACCTGATCCTCCACTAGGAGACTGTTCTTCCTTTGGCTCTCACACCATACTGGACTCTGCTTCCCACCTGATCCTCCACTAGGAGACTGTTCTTCCTTTGGCTCTCACACCATCCTGGACTCTGCTTCCCACCTGATCCTCCCCCAGGAGACTGTTCAGCCTTTGCCTCTTACACCATCCTGGACTCTGCTTCCCACCTGATCCTCCACTAGGAGACTGTTCTTCCTTTGGCTCTGACACCATCCTGGACTCTTCTTCCCACCTGATCCTCCACTAGGAGACTGTTCTTCCTTTGGCTCTCACACCATCCTGGACTCTGCTTTCCACCTGATCCTCCCCCAGGAGACTGTTCTTCCTTTGGCTCTGACACCATCCTGGACTCTGCTTCCCGCCTGATCCTCCCCCAGGAGACTGTTCTTCCTTTGGCTCTGACACCATCCTGGACTCTGCTTCCAACCTGATCCTCCACTAGGAGACTGTTCTTCCTTTGGCTCTGACACCATCCTGGACTCTGCTTCCCACCTGATCCTCCCCCAGGAGACTGTTCTTCCTTTGGCTCTGACACCTCTGCTTCCCACCTGATCCTCCCCCAGGAGACTGTTCTTCCTTTGGCTCTGACACCATCCTGGACTCTGCTTCTCACCTGATCCTCCCCCAGGAGACTGTTCCTCCTTTGGCTCTGACACCATCCTGGACTCTGCTTCTCACCTGATCCTCCCCCAGGAGACTGTTCTTCCTTTGGCTCTGACACCATCCTGGACTCTTCTTCCCACCTGATCCTCCACTAGGAGACTGTTCTTCCTTTGGCTCTCACACCATCCTGGACTCTGCTTTCCACCTGATCCTCCCCCAGGAGACTGTTCTTCCTTTGGCTCTGACACCATCCTGGACTCTGCTTCCCGCCTGATCCTCCCCCAGGAGACTGTTCTTCCTTTGGCTCTGACACCATCCTGGACTCTGCTTCCAACCTGATCCTCCACTAGGAGACTGTTCTTCCTTTGGTTCTGACACCATCCTGGACTCTGCTTCCCACCTGATCCTCCCCCAGGAGACTGTTCTTCCTTTGGCTCTGACACCTCTGCTTCCCACCTGATCCTCCCCCAGGAGACTGTTCTTCCTTTGGCTCTGACACCATCCTGGACTCTGCTTCTCACCTGATCCTCCCCCAGGAGACTGTTCTTCCTTTGGCTCTGACACCATCCTGGACTCTGCTTCTCACCTGATCCTCCCCCAGGAGACTGTTCTTCCTTTGGCTCTGACACCATCCTGGACTCTGCTTCCCACCTGATCCTCCACTAGGAGACTGTGCATGTGACCGATGTGAGGAATAGCTACTGGTTGGAGACGGAGGGATTAGAGAGATGCCTGCAACACATTGAGGTAAGCTATAGCCTAACCAATATTTTGTAGCTAGCCTAAGGGTTGTAAGTGTGCATTTGGGGGATGTATGAAGAGGATGTAGGTACCTTTAGGATAATAATAATAAAACCATTACTACTAACAGGCCCATGGATGCAGTAATCAAACCCTGGCCATTGACAGGCATCCAAGTGTGAGGGTGACCTTGAGGGACTCACCTGCTGATAGGGCATTAATCAGAGAGGCAACAAAGAGACCAAAGATAACCCCGAAGGAGCTGCAAAGCTCCACAGCGGAGATTGGAGTATCTGTCCATAGGATCACTTTAAGCCGTACACTCCACAGAGCTGGGCTTTACGAAAGGGTGGCCAGAAAAAAGGCATCGCTTAAAGAAAAAAATAAGCAAACACGTTTGGTGTTCGCCAAAAGGTATGTGGGAGACTCCCCAAACATATGGAAGAAGGTACTCTGGTCAGATGAGAGACAAAAATTTTGCTTTTTGGCCATCAAGGAACATGCTATGTCTGGCGCAAACCCAACACATCTCATCATCCTGAGAACACCATCCCCACAGTGAGGGCAGCATCATGCTGTGGGGATGTTTTTCATCAGCAGAGACTGGGAAACTGTTCAGAATTGAAGGAATGATGGATGGAGCTAAATACAGGGACATTTTTGAAGGAAACCTGTTTCAGTCTTCCAGAGATTTGAGACTGGGACGGAGGTTCACCTTCCAGCAGGACAATGACCCTAAGCATACTGCTAAAGCAACACTCGAGTGGTTTAAGGGGAAACATTTAAATGTCTTGGAATGGCCTAGTCAAAGCCCAGACCTCAATCCAATTGACAATCTGTGGTATGACTTAAAGATTGCTGTACACCAGCGCAACCCATCCAACTTGAAGGAGCTGGAGCAGTTTTGCCTTGAAGAATGGGCAAAAATCCCAGTGGCTAGATGTGCCAAGCTAATAGAGTCATACCCCAAGAGACTTGCAGCTGTAATTGATGCAAAATGTGGCTCTACAAAGTATTGACTTTGGGGGGGTGAATAGTAATGCACGCTCAAGTTTTCAATTTTTTGTCTTATTTCTTGTTAGTTTCACATTCAAAAATATGTAGCATTTTCAAAGTGGTAGGCATGTTGTGTGAATCAAATGATACAATCTCCCCAAAAATCTATTTTAATTCCAGGTTGTTAGGCAACAAAATAGAAAAAATGCCAAGGGGGTGAATACTTTCGTAAACTGTATGTAGTTCTGTCCTTGAGCTGTTCTTGTCTATTAATGTTCTGTATTATTTTTCATGTTCTGTCTGGACCCCAGGAAGAGTAGCTGCTGCTTTTGCAACAGCTAATGGGGATCCTAATAAAATACCAAATAAAGGGAATCGGAGTGGAATTGTTTTTCCACAGATGTATTTTTTACCCCTTTCAATGGACGTGCTACCTTGTCCCGGACCTGCTGTCTCGACCTATACATTCTCAGTTATGAAAAGCCAACTGACATTTGCTCCTGAGGTATTGAACTGTTACACCCTCTATAACCACTGTGGTTATTATTTTTGATGTAAAATACATTTGATTGATTGATTTCTATGCTGCATGCTGTGTATTCATTAACTGTCTGAGTGATGTGACCTTTTTATATATTATCTGTAACATATTTTAGTGTGTATTTAATCTGCAATTTTACTTCTTAAAGTGTCAATCAGCAGTAGAAACAATAACAAAGTGTCCTCCCTGCTCCTCTTTTGGTAAAAAGCTGAGGGATGGGGCTGGAGAAATGTAACCACTCTCAGATTAATAGAGCAATAGATCCAAGGACTGACCATCGATGATATCAACATTATAGTTTTAACCATGTTTTGAGCGTATACAGTGTTTGTTTACATTTATTTTGTTTACAAGCATTGGAGTAAAACAAGTTTATATTTGGTTTTTCCTGGAGTGTGATTGTTGAACTAAGCTCATGAGGCATTTATAAATTCGATTCTTCAAGAATCAATGGTTACATGTCATTAATTTATAAGAGCAAAAACGAATGTAGCAACTGCTGATTGCCCCTTTAAGGTATGCTACTGTTGTTTGTCTATTGATCTTGTGCATGAGGCGAAGACTTGCAATCACAGGCCTTTCCTGTGAAGCCTCTTCTTGTTTGTTATTGGAACTTGTAAATACACCTCAATAACCCTGTAATTGACTGTATTTTTGTAATCCTGTTTCAATGATCTGTTTCCACAACCATGTAGCCAGGTGGCTTTGGATAAAGGCGTCTGCTAAATGGCAAATATTATTCAAGTCTACTTTGACTATGCCAACTAGCTGCCCAGTGTAGTTAACATTTCTTTCCAGTAGATGGCGGCCAACGCTAATTGAAGTCATTACTCTAGCAACAGGGACATGGGATTACTGCACGTTGAAAGTAGTTTTATTTTCAAAGCAAGTTTATCTGGTTACTCTTGAACCTGTTATAGTGGACAAGCTAACTAATACCATTGTTACATAACGTCTATGTCTTGAAAAAAATGACAGCAGGCTATATTTACTAAATGAACTGGTTTTATTCAAAGCCTATGTAAATGCCAGTTGCTTCTGGGTATGCGTGCTTTATGGAAGAGACAACACACCGTACACCTTGTCTCCCTTGTGACCATAGGGTGAACTGGCGATAAACTGCCAGCCTGTATGCTCTGCAAACAAAATCATAAGAAAAGTTAGTCTCATAATGAGCACGCCCCAAATTACTCGCCAGACACCTTACGATTTTGGGTGTGTTCATAAATTCAATTGCCGAGGAGGATTCGGACCTCAGTCAAGCACTCAAACTAACTGGCTAAAGTTGGCTAGCTAGCTAGCTACTTCCAGACACAAATGAGAGAACAGCTCACTCTGACCATTTTACCGGCAGTAGCAGAGCTGATTAGGCTGTTTACATGTTATCTAGAGTGCTGGTGACTAACTGTTACAGTTTTTACTCGCCGTAGCAGAGCTGATTAGGCTGTTTACATGTTATCCAGAGTGCTGGCGACTAACTATTACAGTTTTTACTCACCGTAGCAGAGCTGGCTAGGCTGTTTACATGTTATCTAGAGTGTTGGTGACTAACTGTTACAGTTTTTACTAGCCGTAGCAGAGCTGGCTAGGCTGTTTACATGTTATCCAGAGAGTTGGTGACTAACTGTTACAGTTTTTATTAGCCGTAGCAGAGCTGGTTAGGCTGTTTACATGTTATCTAGAGTGTTGGTGACTAACTGTTACAGTTTTTACTAGCCGTAGCAGAGCTGGCTAGGCTGTTTACATGTTATCTAGAGTGCTGGTGACTAACTGTTACAGTTTTTACTCGCCGTAGCAGAGCTGGTTAGGCTGTTTACATGTTATCCAGAGAGTTGGTGACTAACTGTGCTGCTGGCAACAATTGAATTACACTTTTTTTGTCTAAATTTACGGACACCGACCATATTCAACGGGTGTTGAGCTTTCAACATTTATTCAACAGTTATTCTGTGCTCTGACATGGGAATAGATAGCCAGAGCAAATTTATAAACGCACATAAATTAACAATGTCCATTGAGAACGCACAACAAGGAAAGCGTAGCTAACATACCGGTCCATACTGCTGTAATGATATGCTACGTGGTTCATAAGGACAGTGTAGCTAGCTAACATACCGGTCCATACTGCTGTAATGATATGCTATGTGGTTCATAAGGACAGTGTAGCTAGCTAACATACCGGTCCATACTGCTGTAATGATATGTTATGTGGTTCATAAGGACAGTGTAGCTAGCTAACATACCGGTCCATACTGCTGTAATGATATGCTATGTGGTTCATAAGGACAGTGTAGCTAGCTAACATACCGGTCCATACTGCTGTAATGATATGCTATGTGGTTCATAAGGACAGTGTAGCTAACATACCGGTCCATACTGCTGTAATGATATGCTATGTGGTTCATAAGGACAGTGTAGCTAGCTAACATACCGGTACATACTGCTGTAATGATATGCTATGTGGTTCATGAGGACAGCGTAGCTAACATACCGGTCCATACTGCTGTAATGATATGCTATGTGGTTCATAAGGACAGTGTAGCTAACATACCGGTCCATACTGCTGTAATGATATGCTATGTGGTTCATAAGGACAGCGTAGCTAACATACCGGTCCATACTGCTGTAATGATATGCTATGTGATTCATAAGGACAGCGTAGCTAACATACCGGTCCATACTGCTGTAATGATATGCTATGTGGTTCATAAGGACAGTGTAGCTAACATACCGGTACATACTGCTGTAATGATATGCTATGTGGTTCATAAGGACAGTGTAGCTAACATACCGGTCCATACTGCTGTAATGATATGCTATGTGGTTCATAAGGACAGTGTAGCTAACATACCGGTACATACTGCTGTAATGATATGCTATGTGGTTCATAAGGACAGTGTAGCTAGCTAACATACCGGTCCATACTGCTGTAATGATATGCTATGTGGTTCATAAGGACAGTGTAGCTAACATACCGGTCCATACTGCTGTAATGATATGCTATGTGGTTCATAAGGACAGCGTAGCTAACTAACATACCGGTCCATACTGCTGTAATGATATGCTATGTGGTTCATAAGGACAGTGTAGCTAGCTAACATACCGGTCCATACTGCTGTAATGATATGCTATGTGGTTCATAAGGACAGTGTAGCTAACATACCGGTACATACTGCTGTAATGATATGTTATGTGGTTCATAAGGACAGTGTAGCTAGCTAACATACCGGTACATACTGCTGTAATGATATGCTATGTGGTTCATAAGGACAGTGTAGCTAACATACCGGTACATACTGCTGTAATGATATGCTATGTGGTTCATAAGGACAGTGTAGCTAGCTAACATACCGGTACATACTGCTGTAATGATATGCTATGTGGTTCATAAGGACAGTGTAGCTAACATACCGGTCCATACTGCTGTAATGATATGCTATGTGGTTCATAAGGACAGTGTAGCTAACATACCGGTCCATACTGCTGTAATGATATGCTATGTGGTTCATAAGGATAGCGTAGCTAACATACCGGTACATACTGCTGTAATGATATGCCATGTGGTTCATAAGGACAGTGTAGCTAACATACCGGTCCATACTGCTGTAATGATATGCTATGTGGTTCATAAGGACAGCGTAGCTAGCTAACATACCGGTACATACTGCTGTAATGATATGCTATGTGGTTCATAAGGACAGTGTAGCTAACATACCGGTCCATACTGCTGTAATGATATGCTATGTGGTTCATAAGGACAGCGTAGCTAACATACCGGCACATACTGCTGTAATGATATGCTATGTGGTTCATAAGGACAGTGTAGCTAACATACCGGTCCATACTGCTGTAATGATATGCTATGTGGTTCATAAGGACAGCGTAGCTAGCTAACATACCGGTCCATACTGCTGTAATGATATGCTATGTGGTTCATAAGGACAGTGTAGCTAACATACCTGTCCATACTGCTGTAATGATATGCTATGTGGTTCATAAGGACAGTGTAGCTAACATACCGGTCCATACTGCTGTAATGATATGCTATGTGGTTCATAAGGACAGCGTAGCTAACATACCGGTCCATACTGCTGTAATGATATGCTATGTGGTTCATAAGGACAGTGTAGCTAACATACCGGTCCATACCGCTGTAATGATATGCTATGTGGTTCATAAGGACAGTGTAGCTAACATACCGGTCCATACTGCTGTAATGATATGCTATGTGGTTCATAAGGACAGTGTAGCTAGCTAACATACCGGTACATACTGCTGTAATGATATGCTATGTGGTTCATAAGGACAGTGTAGCTAGCTAACATTCCGGTACATACTGCTGTAATGATATGCTATGTGGTTCATAAGGACAGCGTAGCTAACATACCGGTACATACTGCTGTAATGATATGCTATGTGGTTCATAAGGACAGTGTAGCTAGCTAACATACCGGTACATACTGCTGTAATGATATGCTATGTGGTTCATAAGGACAGTGTAGCTAACATACCGGTCCATACTGCTGTAATGATATGCTATGTGGTTCATAAGGACAGCGTAGCTAACATACCGGTACATACTGCTGTAATGATATGCTATGTGGTTCATAAGGACAGTGTAGCTAGCTAACATACTGGTCCATACTGCTGTAATGATATGCTATGTGGTTCATAAGGACAGTGTAGCTAGCTAACATACTGGTCCATACTGCTGTAATGATATGCTATGTGGTTCATAAGGACAGTGTAGCTAACATACCGGTCCATACTGCTGTAATGATATGCTATGTGGTTCATAAGGACAGTGTAGCTAGCTAACATACCGGTCCATACTGCTGTAATGATATGCTATGTGGTTCATAAGGACAGTGTAGCTAGCTAACATACCGGTACATACTGCTGTAATGATATGCTATGTGGTTCATAAGGACAGTGTAGCTAGCTAACATACCGGTACATACTGCTGTAATGATATGCTATGTGGTTCATAAGGACAGTGTAGCTAGCTAACATACCGGTCCATACTGCTGTAATGATATGCTATGTGGTTCATAAGGACAGTGTAGCTAACATACCGGTACATACTGCTGTAATGATATGCTATGTGGTTCATAAGGACAGCGTAGCTAGCTAACATACCGGTACATACTGCTGTAATGATATGCTATGTGGTTCATAAGGACAGTGAAGCTAGCTAACATACCGGTCCATACTGCTGTAATGATATGCTATGTGGTTCATAAGGACAGCGTAGCTAGCTAACATACCGGTACATACTGCTGTAATGATATGCTATGTGGTTCATAAGGACAGTGTAGTTAACATACCGGTCCATACTGCTGTAATGATATGCTATGTGGTTCATAAGGACAGTGTAGCTAGCTAACATACCGGTACATACTGCTGTAATGATATGCTATGTGGTTCATAAGGACAGCGTAGCTAACATACCGGTACATACTGCTGTAATGATATGCTATGTGGTTCATAAGGACAGTGTAGCTAGCTAACATACCGGTACATACTGCTGTAATGATATGCTATGTGGTTCATAAGGACAGTGTAGCTAACATACCGGTCCATACTGCTGTAATGATATGCTACGTGGTTCATAAGGACAGCGTAGCTAACATACCGGTACATACTGCTGTAATGATATGCTACGTGGTTCATAAGGACAGTGTAGCTAACATACCGGTCCATACTGCTGTAATGATATGCTATGTGGTTCATAAGGACATGGTAGCTAGCTAACATACCGGTACATACTGCTGTAATGATATGCTATGTGGTTCATAAGGACAGTGTAGCTAACATACCGGTCCATACTGCTGTAATGATATGCTACGTGGTTCATAAGGACAGCGTAGCTAACATACCGGTACATACTGCTGTAATGATATGCTACGTGGTTCATAAGGACAGTGTAGCTAACATACCGGTCCATACTGCTGTAATGATATGCTATGTGGTTCATAAGGACAGCGTAGCTAACATACCGGTCCATACTGCTGTAATGATATGCTATGTGGTTCATAAGGACAGCGTAGCTAACATACCGGTACATACTGCTGTAATGATATGCTACGTGGTTCATAAGGACAGCGTAGCTAACATACCGGTACATACTGCTGTAATGATATGCTACGTGGTTCATAAGGACAGCTTAGCTAACATACCGGTACATACTGCTGTAATGATATGCTATGTGGTTCATAAGGACAGTGTAGCTAACATACCGGTACACACTGCTGTAATGATATGCTATGTGGTTCATAAGGACAGTGTAGCTAACATACCGGCACATACTGCTGTAATGATATGCTATGTGGTTCATAAGGACAGTGTAGCTAACATACCGGTCCATACTGCTGTAATGATATGTTATGTGGTTCATAAGGACAGTGTAGCTAGCTAACATACCGGTCCATACTGCTGTAATGATATGCTATGTGGTTCATAAGGACAGCGTAGCTAACATACCGGTCCATACTGCTGTAATGATATGCTATGTGGTTCATAAGGACAGCGTAGCTAACATACCGGTACATACTGCTGTAATGATATGCTACGTGGTTCATAAGGACAGCGTAGCTAACATACCGGTACATACTGCTGTAATGATATGCTACGTGGTTCATAAGGACAGCTTAGCTAACATACCGGTACATACTGCTGTAATGATATGCTATGTGGTTCATAAGGACAGTGTAGCTAACATACCGGTACACACTGCTGTAATGATATGCTATGTGGTTCATAAGGACAGCTTAGCTAACATACCGGTCCATACTGCTGTAATGATATGCTATGTGGTTCATAAGGACAGCGTAGCTAACATACCGGTCCATACTGCTGTAATGATATGCTATGTGGTTCATAAGGACAGTGTAGCTAACATACCGGTCCATACTGCTGTAATGATATGTTATGTGGTTCATAAGGACAGTGTAGCTAGCTAACATACCGGTCCATACTGCTGTAATGATATGCTATGTGGTTCATAAGGACAGTGTAGCTAACATACCGGTCCATACTGCTGTAATGATATGCTATGTGGTTCATAAGGACAGCGTAGCTAACATACCGGTCCATACTGCTGTAATGATATGCTATGTGGTTCATAAGGACAGTGTAGCTAACATACCGGTCCATACTGCTGTAATGATATGCTATGTGGTTCATAAGGACAGTGTAGCTAGCTAACATACCGGTCCATACTGCTGTAATGATATGCTATGTGGTTCATAAGGACAGTGTAGCTAACATACCGGTACATACTGCTGTAATGATATGCTATGTGGTTCATTACTTCAAGCTAGAGTGGAAACCGGTCGCATTCCGCTTCGCTCCACAGGTAGTATCACATTTTCATTTCATTTCATTACAGTACAACGGTTTGATTTGTTTAATCTTAGCTAGCTACTTAGCCGTCTTTGTATCAAAGATAATTGTGTAGCTAGCCAGCTATTTTCGTTCTTTTAACGTAACTTTTAACGTAACGTAACGTAGTCAACACTGCTAGCTAGCCAGCTAGCCACCGAATAGCAACACTGTAGTAACTATTACATTCAACGGAACGACTTGATTAGTGTAGTGTTAGCTAGCTACATAGTTTTCTTTGCTGTCTTTGTTTCTAAGATAATTGCGTAGTTTAGACTAATTCGGTTAGCTAGCCAGCTAGTTTTCGTCCTTTTAACGTAACGTAACGTAGTCAACACTGCTAGCTAGCCAGCTAGCCACCGAATAGCAACACTGTAGAAACTATTACATTCAACGGATCAACGGAACGATTTGATTAGTGTAGTGTTAGCTAGCTACATAGTTGTCTTTGCTGTCCTTGTATCTAAGACAATTGTGTAGTTTATACTAATTAACGAGCCAGTTACCGAGGTTACCTAGCTAGCTACCGAGGTTACCTAGCCAGCGACACTCTCAAACAAAGTCAACAACGCAGCCACTGCTAGCTAGCCTACTTCAGCAGTACTGTATCATTTTAATAATTTTGGTCAATAAGATTTCTGCAACGTAAGCTTAACTTTCTGAACATTCGAGACGTGTAGTTCACTTGTCATTCCAATCTCCTTTGCATTAGCGTAGCCTCTTCTGTAGCCTGTCAACTATGTGTCTGTCTATCCCTGTTCTCTCCTCTCTGCACAGACCATACAAACGCTTCACACCGCGTGGCCGCGGCCACCCTAACCTGGTGGTCCCAGCGCGCACGACCCACGTGGAGTTCCAGGTCTCCGGCAGCCTCTGGAACTGCCGATCTGCGGCCAACAAGGCAGAGTTCATCTCAGCCTATGCTTCCCTCCAGTCCCTCGACTTCTTGGCACTGACGGAAACATGGATCACCACAGATAACACTGCTACTCCTACTGCTCTCTCCTCGTCTGCCCACGTGTTCTCGCACACCCCGAGAGCTTCTGGTCAGCGGGGTGGTGGCACCGGGATCCTCATCTCTCCCAAGTGGTCTTTCTCCCTTTCTCCCCTTACCCATCTGTCTATCGCCTCCTTTGAATTCCATGCTGTCACAGTTACCAGCCCTTTCAAGCTTAACATCCTTATCATTTATCGCCCTCCAGGTTCCCTTGGAGAGTTCATCAATGAGCTTGATGCCCTGATAAGCTCCTTTCCTGAGGACGGCTCACCTCTCACAGTTCTGGGTGACTTTAACCTCCCCACGTCTACCTTTGACTCATTCCTCTCTGCCTCCTTCTTTCCACTCCTCTCCTCTTTTGACCTCACCCTCTCACCTTCCCCCCCTACTCACAAGGCAGGCAATACGCTTGACCTCATCTTTACTAGATGCTGTTCTTCCACTAACCTCATTGCAACTCCCCTCCAAGTCTCCGACCACTACCTTGTATCCTTTTCCCTCTCGCTCTCATCCAACACTTCCCACACTGCCCCTACTCGGATGGTATCGCGCCGTCCCAACCTTCGCTCTCTCTCCCCCGCTACTCTCTCCTCTTCCATCCTATCATTTCTTCCCTCTGCTCAAACCTTCTCCAACCTATCTCCTGATTCTGCCTCCTCAACCCTCCTCTCCTCCCTTTCTGCATCCTTTGACTCTCTATGTCCCCTATCCTCCAGGCCGGCTCGGTCCTCCCCTCCTGCTCCGTGGCTCGACGACTCATTGCGAGCTCACAGAACAGGGCTCCGGGCAGCCGAGCGGAAATGGAGGAAAACTCGCCTCCCTGCGGACCTGGCATCCTTTCACTCCCTCCTCTCTACTTTTTCCTCTTCTGTCTCTGCTGCTAAAGCCACTTTCTACCACTCTAAATTCCAAGCATCTGCCTCTAACCCTAGGAAGCTCTTTGCCACCTTCTCCTCCCTCCTGAATCCTCCTCCCCCTCCTCCCTCTCTGCAGATGACTTCGTCAACCATTTTGAAAAGAAGGTCGACGACATAAGATCCTCGTTTGCTAAGTCAAACGACACCGCTGGTTCTGCTCACACTGCCCTACCCTGTGCTCTGACCTCTTTCTCCCCTCTCTCTCCAGATGAAATCTCGCGTCTTGTGACGGCCGGCCGCCCAACAACCTGCCCGCTTGACCCTATCCCCTCCTCTCTTCTCCAGACCATTTCCGGAGACCTTCTCCCTTACCTCACCTCGCTCATCAACTCATCCTTGACCGCTGGCTACGTCCCTTCCGTCTTCAAGAGAGCGAGAGTTGCACCCCTGCTGAAAAAACCTACACTCGATCCCTCCGAGTGTAGGTTTGTTGGTTTGTTGAGAGTGAAAGTTGACCAACTGAAGGGGAAGTTTCCCGGTGTTTGCGATGCTAGTTGTTTGGAGCGATGCAGACCGGTTGGTGAAACAGTAGAGCTGTTGTCTGTCTGTTCTTTTGAGTTTTGATGTTGAGTCTTTGCCCGACAAAGTGATGTTAGTATATATGTTATCCAGTACGAGCTTTTGTGCCGAAATCCATTACATTGTTACAGGTGTCAAGCTTATGGGCATGTGGCAGCAGTGTGTAGGAGGGAGGTTCCTAGGTGTGAGAATTATGCAGAATGACATGAGAAAGGAATGTGTAGCATTGGGGAAAGTAGTGGTATGTGTTAATTGTAGGGGTGCCCATGGGACTGGGGATCAGAAATGTCTGCTGTGAGAAAGGCAGATTTGAGGTTTCTAGGGTTAGAGTAGTGTAGAAGTTGTCATATGCTGAGGCAGTGAAGAAAGTAGAGGAAGATGGGGTCAAAGGGGATGGATCCCGAGAGGAGTAGTGTTACTAGTAGATCTGTACCAGTACAGAGGGAGGGATCCTGAGAGGAGGGGTGTAGTAGATCTGTACCAGAACAGAGGGATAGACCAATACGTGATATATGCTTCATTAACATTGCATTTTTAGCTTTTATTGCAATGGTTATCAACTGTACTGGAGGGATGGAACGTAAGTCGCAGAAAAGTAAGGTTGTGGTGGCACAGGCAGAGCGGTATTTGGGTGTACCAGACTTGACGTCAGAAGAGTTACAGGGTGTGTTGAGTGGGGGTGTCCAGTCCTTTCAGACTGTTGGCCTGAGGTAGGATTAGATAGATTTAAATAGTGGAGTAGGGTGATGGATTTTTTTGTGTTTGGTTAGATGGTAACGGTATTTGTGAGTTTATTTTTTATTTTCAAGCAAAGTTTAGTGGAGTTATACTCCATTCTAGTAGGTGGCGGTAATGCAACATTTATTGGATGCCAACCTCCGTTAAACCTCATCAAAGAATACGTATTTATGTTATTTACGATGAGCAGTTCCCCACATTTGGGGGAATTATGCGTTTTAAACAGGGGGTTAAGGGTGTAATCATTAGTCCAAACTGTTGCAAAACGAAACGAGAGTTTCTATTGGACAAATTATGTTAGGTCCCGCCCACTTCGTTCCGTTTGCTTCCGGTACGAACAAAAACTGCACTGACATTATCCTTATGACGTTACTCGCAATAATACAGCTTCGTTATTTGTTACGTGGCATCTGATTTGTTGCAGAATACAAACTGCTCCATTTGGGTTTTCTATACATCTTCTAAATTGTATCGAAATGATTTGAGCTATTTTCAAATGTATTTTAAAAGCAACTTCAGTTATAACTCATTCATACATGAAGCTCTAGCTGTAATTATAGAATATGAGGCATACTGCATGCATGATTTCATTGCAACTGCTGTATAGTGTGATGTCTGATGGTGATAGTAAAGTGTAAATACAGGATATTTTACACAATTGACTGATTATAGATTACCTCAATATAGGTTATTGAAATGTCATTCACATACTTTGGACCGCAACCTGTCTGTCCACAGCTAAATCCACAATAAACGACAAAGTAGTCCCGTGTGGCTCAGTTGGTAGAGCATGGCGCTTGCAACGCCAGGGTTGTGTGTTCAATTCCCACGGGGGGACCAGGGTTCAATTCCCATGGGGGGACCAGGATGAATATGTATGAACTTTCCAATTTGTAAGTCGCTCTGGATAAGAGCGTCTGCTAAATTACTTAAATGTAAATGTAAAATAAGGACAGCGTAGCTAACATACCGGTCCATACTGCTGTAATGATATGCTATGTGGTTCATAAGGACAGCGTAGCTAGCTAACATACCGGTCCATACTGCTGTAATGATATGCTATGTGGTTCATAAGGACAGTGTAGCTAGCTAACATACCGGTCCAAACTGCTGTAATGATATGCTATGTGGTTCATAAGGACAGTGTAGTTAACATACCGGTCCATACTGCTGTAATGATATGCTATGTGGTTCATAAGGACATTGTAGCTAGCTAACATACCGGTCCATACTACTGTAATGATATGCTATGTGGTTCATAAGGACAGTGTAGCTAGCTAACATACCGGTCCATACTGCTGTAATGATATGTTATGTGGTTCATAAGGACAGCGTAGCTAGCTAACATACCGGTACATACTGCTGTAATGATATGCTATGTGGTTCATAAGGATAGCGTAGCTAACATACCGGTCCATACTGCTGTAATGATATGCTATGTGGTTCATAAGGACAGTGTAGCTAACATACCGGTACATACTGCTGTAATGATATGCTATGTGGTTCATAAGGACAGTGTAGCTAGCTAACATACCGGTCCATACTGCTGTAATGATATGCTATGTGGTTCATAAGGACAGTGTAGCTAACATACCGGTACATACTGCTGTAATGATATGCTATGTGGTTCATAAGGACAGTGTAGCTAACATACCGGTCCATACTGCTGTAATGATATGCTATGTGGTTCATAAGGACAGTGTAGCTAACATACCGGTCCATACTGCTGTAATGATATGCTATGTGGTTCATAAGGACAGTGTAGCTAACATACCGGTACATACTGCTGTAATGATATGCTATGTGGTTCATAAGGACAGTGTAGCTAACATACCGGTCCATACTGCTGTAATGATATGCTATGTGGTTCATAAGGACAGTGTAGCTAGCTAACATACCGGTCCATACTGCTGTAATGATATGTTATGTGGTTCATAAGGACAGTGTAGCTAGTTAACATACCGGTCCATACTGCTGTAATGATATGCTATGTGGTTCATAAGGACAGTGTAGCTAACATACCGGTCCATACTGCTGTAATGATATGCTATGTGGTTCATAAGGACAGTGTAGCTAGCTAACATACCGGTCCATACTGCTGTAATGATATGCTATGTGGTTCATAAGGACAGTGTAGCTAACATACCGGTACATACTGCTGTAATGATATGCTATGTGGTTCATAAGGACAGTGTAGCTAACATACCGGTCCATACTGCTGTAATGATATGCTATGTGGTTCATAAGGACAGTGTAGCTAACATACCGGTACATACTGCTGTAATGATATGTTATGTGGTTCATAAGGACAGCGTAGCTAACATACCGGTCCATACTGCTGTAATGATATGCTATGTGGTTCATAAGAACAGTGTAGCTAACATACCGGTCCATACTGCTGTAATGATATGCTATGTGGTTCATAAGGACAGCGTAGCTAGCTAACATACCGGTCCATACTGCTGTAATGATATGCTATGTGGTTCATAAGGACAGCGTAGCTAACATACCGGTCCATACTGCTGTAATGATATGCTATGTGGTTCATAAGGACAGCGTAGCTAGCTAACATACCGGTCCATACTGCTGTAATGATATGCTATGTGGTTCATAAGGACAGTGTAGCTAGCTAACATACCAGTCCAAACTGCTGTAATGATATGCTATGTGGTTCATAAGGACAGTGTAGTTAACATACCGGTCCATACTGCTGTAATGATATGCTATGTGGTTCATAAGGACAGTGTAGCTAGCTAACATACCGGTCCATACTGCTGTAATGATATGCTATGTGGTTCATAAGGACAGTGTAGCTAGCTAACATACCGGTCCATACTGCTGTAATGATATGCTATGTGGTTCATAAGGACAGTGTAGCTAACATACCGGTACATACTGCTGTAATGATATGCTATGTGGTTCATAAGGACAGCGTAGCTAGCTAACATACCGGTACATACTGCTGTAATGATATGCTATGTGGTTCATAAGGACAGTGTAGCTAACATACCGGTCCATACTGCTGTAATGATATGCTATGTGGTTCATAAGGACAGCGTAGCTAGCTAACATACCAGTCCATACTGCTGTAATGATATGCTATGTGGTTCATAAGGACAGCGTAGCTAACATACCGGTCCATACTGCTGTAATGATATGCTATGTGGTTCATAAGGACAGTGTAGCTGACATACTGGTCCATACTGCTGTAATGATATGCTATGTGGTTCATAAGGACAGTGTAGCTAGCTAACATACCGGTCCATACTGCTGTAATGATATGCTATGTGGTTCATAAGGACAGTGTAGCTAACATACCGGTACATACTGCTGTAATGATATGCTATGTGGTTCATAAGGACAGCGTAGCTAACATACCGGTCCATACTGCTGTAATGATATGCTATGTGGTTCATAAGGACAGCGTAGCTAGCTAACATACCGGTCCATACTGCTGTAATGATATGCTATGTGGTTCATAAGGACAGTGTAGCTAGCTAACATACCGGTCCATACTGCTGTAATGATATGCTATGTGGTTCATAAGGACAGCGTAGCTAGCTAACATACCGGTACATACTGCTGTAATGATATGCTATGTGGTTCATAAGGATAGCGTAGCTAACATACCGGTCCATACTGCTGTAATGATATGCTATGTGGTTCATAAGGACAGTGTAGCTAACATACCGGTACATACTGCTGTAATGATATGCTATGTGGTTCATAAGGACAGTGTAGCTAGCTAACATACCGGTCCATACTGCTGTAATGATATGCTATGTGGTTCATAAGGACAGTGTAGCTAACATACCGGTCCATACTGCTGTAATGATATGCTATGTGGTTCATAAGGACAGTGTAGCTAACATACCGGTCCATACTGCTGTAATGATATGCTATGTGGTTCATAAGGACAGTGTAGCTAACATACCGGTACATACTGCTGTAATGATATGCTATGTGGTTCATAAGGACAGTGTAGCTAACATACCGGTCCATACTGCTGTAATGATATGCTATGTGGTTCATAAGGACAGCGTAGCTAGCTAACATACCGGTCCATACTGCTGTAATGATATGCTATGTGGTTCATAAGGACAGTGTAGCTAGCTAACATACCGGTCCATACTGCTGTAATGATATGCTATGTGGTTCATAAGGACAGCGTAGCTAGCTAACATACCGGTACATACTGCTGTAATGATATGCTATGTGGTTCATAAGGATAGCGTAGCTAACATACCGGTCCATACTGCTGTAATGATATGCTATGTGGTTCATAAGGACAGTGTAGCTAACATACCGGTACATACTGCTGTAATGATATGCTATGTGGTTCATAAGGACAGTGTAGCTAGCTAACATACCGGTCCATACTGCTGTAATGATATGCTATGTGGTTCATGAGGACAGTGTAGCTAACATACCGGTCCATACTGCTGTAATGATATGCTATGTGGTTCATAAGGACAGTGTAGCTAACATACCGGTCCATACTGCTGTAATGATATGCTATGTGGTTCATAAGGACAGTGTAGCTAACATACCGGTACATACTGCTGTAATGATATGCTATGTGGTTCATAAGGACAGTGTAGCTAACATACCGGTCCATACTGCTGTAATGATATGTTATGTGGTTCATAAGGACAGTGTAGCTAGTTAACATACCGGTCCATACTGCTGTAATGATATGCTATGTGGTTCATAAGGACAGTGTAGCTAACATACCGGTCCATACTGCTGTAATGATATGCTATGTGGTTCATAAGGACAGTGTAGCTAGCTAACATACCGGTCCATACTGCTGTAATGATATGCTATGTGGTTCATAAGGACAGTGTAGCTAACATACCGGTCCATACTGCTGTAATGATATGCTATGTGGTTCATAAGGACAGTGTAGCTAACATACCGGTCCATACTGCTGTAATGATATGCTATGTGGTTCATAAGGACAGTGTAGCTAACATACCGGTACATACTGCTGTAATGATATGTTATGTGGTTCATAAGGACAGCGTAGCTAACATACCGGTCCATACTGCTGTAATGATATGCTATGTGGTTCATAAGGACAGTGTAGCTAACATACCGGTCCATACTGCTGTAATGATATGCTATGTGGTTCATAAGGACAGCGTAGCTAGCTAACATACCGGTCCATACTGCTGTAATGATATGCTATGTGGTTCATAAGGACAGCGTAGCTAACATACCGGTCCATACTGCTGTAATGATATGCTATGTGGTTCATAAGGACAGCGTAGCTAGCTAACATACCGGTCCATACTGCTGTAATGATATGCTATGTGGTTCATAAGGACAGTGTAGCTAGCTAACATACCGGTCCAAACTGCTGTAATGATATGCTATGTGGTTCATAAGGACAGTGTAGTTAACATACCGGTCCATACTGCTGTAATGATATGCTATGTGGTTCATAAGGACAGTGTAGCTAGCTAACATACCGGTCCATACTGCTGTAATGATATGCTATGTGGTTCATAAGGACAGTGTAGCTAGCTAACATACCGGTCCATACTGCTGTAATGATATGCTATGTGGTTCATAAGGACAGTGTAGCTAACATACCGGTACATACTGCTGTAATGATATGCTATGTGGTTCATAAGGACAGCGTAGCTAGCTAACATACCGGTACATACTGCTGTAATGATATGCTATGTGGTTCATAAGGACAGTGTAGCTAACATACCGGTCCATACTGCTGTAATGATATGCTATGTGGTTCATAAGGACAGCGTAGCTAGCTAACATACCAGTCCATACTGCTGTAATGATATGCTATGTGGTTCATAAGGACAGCGTAGCTAACATACCGGTCCATACTGCTGTAATGATATGCTATGTGGTTCATAAGGACAGTGTAGCTGACATACTGGTCCATACTGCTGTAATGATATGCTATGTGGTTCATAAGGACAGTGTAGCTAGCTAACATACCGGTCCATACTGCTGTAATGATATGCTATGTGGTTCATAAGGACAGTGTAGCTAACATACCGGTACATACTGCTGTAATGATATGCTATGTGGTTCATAAGGACAGCGTAGCTAACATACCGGTCCATACTGCTGTAATGATATGCTATGTGGTTCATAAGGACAGCGTAGCTAGCTAACATACCGGTCCATACTGCTGTAATGATATGCTATGTGGTTCATAAGGACAGTGTAGCTAGCTAACATACCGGTCCATACTGCTGTAATGATATGCTATGTGGTTCATAAGGACAGCGTAGCTAGCTAACATACCGGTACATACTGCTGTAATGATATGCTATGTGGTTCATAAGGATAGCGTAGCTAACATACCGGTCCATACTGCTGTAATGATATGCTATGTGGTTCATAAGGACAGTGTAGCTAACATACCGGTACATACTGCTGTAATGATATGCTATGTGGTTCATAAGGACAGTGTAGCTAGCTAACATACCGGTCCATACTGCTGTAATGATATGCTATGTGGTTCATAAGGACAGTGTAGCTAACATACCGGTCCATACTGCTGTAATGATATGCTATGTGGTTCATAAGGACAGTGTAGCTAACATACCGGTCCATACTGCTGTAATGATATGCTATGTGGTTCATAAGGACAGTGTAGCTAACATACCGGTACATACTGCTGTAATGATATGCTATGTGGTTCATAAGGACAGTGTAGCTAACATACCGGTCCATACTGCTGTAATGATATGCTATGTGGTTCATAAGGACAGCGTAGCTAGCTAACATACCGGTCCATACTGCTGTAATGATATGCTATGTGGTTCATAAGGACAGTGTAGCTAGCTAACATACCGGTCCATACTGCTGTAATGATATGCTATGTGGTTCATAAGGACAGCGTAGCTAGCTAACATACCGGTACATACTGCTGTAATGATATGCTATGTGGTTCATAAGGATAGCGTAGCTAACATACCGGTCCATACTGCTGTAATGATATGCTATGTGGTTCATAAGGACAGTGTAGCTAACATACCGGTACATACTGCTGTAATGATATGCTATGTGGTTCATAAGGACAGTGTAGCTAGCTAACATACCGGTCCATACTGCTGTAATGATATGCTATGTGGTTCATAAGGACAGTGTAGCTAACATACCGGTCCATACTGCTGTAATGATATGCTATGTGGTTCATAAGGACAGTGTAGCTAACATACCGGTCCATACTGCTGTAATGATATGCTATGTGGTTCATAAGGACAGTGTAGCTAACATACCGGTACATACTGCTGTAATGATATGCTATGTGGTTCATAAGGACAGTGTAGCTAACATACCGGTCCATACTGCTGTAATGATATGTTATGTGGTTCATAAGGACAGTGTAGCTAGTTAACATACCGGTCCATACTGCTGTAATGATATGCTATGTGGTTCATAAGGACAGTGTAGCTAACATACCGGTCCATACTGCTGTAATGATATGCTATGTGGTTCATAAGGACAGTGTAGCTAGCTAACATACCGGTCCATACTGCTGTAATGATATGCTATGTGGTTCATAAGGACAGTGTAGCTAACATACCGGTACATACTGCTGTAATGATATGCTATGTGGTTCATAAGGACAGTGTAGCTAACATACCGGTCCATACTGCTGTAATGATATGCTATGTGGTTCATAAGGACAGTGTAGCTAACATACCGGTACATACTGCTGTAATGATATGTTATGTGGTTCATAAGGACAGCGTAGCTAACATACCGGTCCATACTGCTGTAATGATATGCTATGTGGTTCATAAGGACAGTGTAGCTAACATACCGGTCCATACTGCTGTAATGATATGCTATGTGGTTCATAAGGACAGCGTAGCTAGCTAACATACCGGTCCATACTGCTGTAATGATATGCTATGTGGTTCATAAGGACAGCGTAGCTAACATACCGGTCCATACTGCTGTAATGATATGCTATGTGGTTCATAAGGACAGTGTAGCTAACATACCGGTACATACTGCTGTAATGATATGTTATGTGGTTCATAAGGACAGCGTAGCTAACATACCGGTCCATACTGCTGTAATGATATGCTATGTGGTTCATAAGGACAGTGTAGCTAACATACCGGTCCATACTGCTGTAATGATATGCTATGTGGTTCATAAGGACAGCGTAGCTAGCTAACATACCGGTCCATACTGCTGTAATGATATGCTATGTGGTTCATAAGGACAGCGTAGCTAACATACCGGTCCATACTGCTGTAATGATATGCTATGTGGTTCATAAGGACAGCGTAGCTAGCTAACATACCGGTCCATACTGCTGTAATGATATGCTATGTGGTTCATAAGGACAGTGTAGCTAGCTAACATACCGGTCCAAACTGCTGTAATGATATGCTATGTGGTTCATAAGGACAGTGTAGTTAACATACCGGTCCATACTGCTGTAATGATATGCTATGTGGTTCATAAGGACAGTGTAGCTAGCTAACATACCGGTCCATACTGCTGTAATGATATGCTATGTGGTTCATAAGGACAGTGTAGCTAGCTAACATACCGGTCCATACTGCTGTAATGATATGCTATGTGGTTCATAAGGACAGTGTAGCTAACATACCGGTACATACTGCTGTAATGATATGCTATGTGGTTCATAAGGACAGCGTAGCTAGCTAACATACCGGTACATACTGCTGTAATGATATGCTATGTGGTTCATAAGGACAGTGTAGCTAACATACCGGTCCATACTGCTGTAATGATATGCTATGTGGTTCATAAGGACAGTGTAGCTAGCTAACATACCGGTCCATACTGCTGTAATGATATGCTATGTGGTTCATAAGGACAGTGTAGCTAACATACCGGTCCATACTGCTGTAATGATATGCTATGTGGTTCATAAGGACAGTGTAGCTAACATACCGGTCCATACTGCTGTAATGATATGCTATGTGGTTCATAAGGACAGTGTAGCTAACATACCGGTACATACTGCTGTAATGATATGTTATGTGGTTCATAAGGACAGCGTAGCTAACATACCGGTCCATACTGCTGTAATGATATGCTATGTGGTTCATAAGGACAGTGTAGCTAACATACCGGTCCATACTGCTGTAATGATATGCTATGTGGTTCATAAGGACAGCGTAGCTAGCTAACATACCGGTCCATACTGCTGTAATGATATGCTATGTGGTTCATAAGGACAGCGTAGCTAACATACCGGTCCATACTGCTGTAATGATATGCTATGTGGTTCATAAGGACAGTGTAGCTAACATACCGGTACATACTGCTGTAATGATATGTTATGTGGTTCATAAGGACAGCGTAGCTAACATACCGGTCCATACTGCTGTAATGATATGCTATGTGGTTCATAAGGACAGTGTAGCTAACATACCGGTCCATACTGCTGTAATGATATGCTATGTGGTTCATAAGGACAGCGTAGCTAGCTAACATACCGGTCCATACTGCTGTAATGATATGCTATGTGGTTCATAAGGACAGCGTAGCTAACATACCGGTCCATACTGCTGTAATGATATGCTATGTGGTTCATAAGGACAGCGTAGCTAGCTAACATACCGGTCCATACTGCTGTAATGATATGCTATGTGGTTCATAAGGACAGTGTAGCTAGCTAACATACCGGTCCAAACTGCTGTAATGATATGCTATGTGGTTCATAAGGACAGTGTAGTTAACATACCGGTCCATACTGCTGTAATGATATGCTATGTGGTTCATAAGGACAGTGTAGCTAGCTAACATACCGGTCCATACTGCTGTAATGATATGCTATGTGGTTCATAAGGACAGTGTAGCTAGCTAACATACCGGTCCATACTGCTGTAATGATATGCTATGTGGTTCATAAGGACAGTGTAGCTAACATACCGGTACATACTGCTGTAATGATATGCTATGTGGTTCATAAGGACAGCGTAGCTAGCTAACATACCGGTACATACTGCTGTAATGATATGCTATGTGGTTCATAAGGACAGTGTAGCTAACATACCGGTCCATACTGCTGTAATGATATGCTATGTGGTTCATAAGGACAGCGTAGCTAGCTAACATACCAGTCCATACTGCTGTAATGATATGCTATGTGGTTCATAAGGACAGCGTAGCTAACATACCGGTCCATACTGCTGTAATGATATGCTATGTGGTTCATAAGGACAGTGTAGCTGACATACTGGTCCATACTGCTGTAATGATATGCTATGTGGTTCATAAGGACAGCGTAGCTAGCTAACATACCGGTCCATACTGCTGTAATGATATGCTATGTGGTTCATAAGGACAGTGTAGCTAGCTAACATACCGGTCCATACTGCTGTAATGATATGCTATGTGGTTCATAAGGACAGCGTAGCTAGCTAACATACCGGTACATACTGCTGTAATGATATGCTATGTGGTTCATAAGGATAGCGTAGCTAACATACCGGTCCATACTGCTGTAATGATATGCTATGTGGTTCATAAGGACAGTGTAGCTAACATACCGGTACATACTGCTGTAATGATATGCTATGTGGTTCATAAGGACAGTGTAGCTAGCTAACATACCGGTCCATACTGCTGTAATGATATGCTATGTGGTTCATAAGGACAGTGTAGCTAACATACCGGTCCATACTGCTGTAATGATATGCTATGTGGTTCATAAGGACAGTGTAGCTAACATACCGGTCCATACTGCTGTAATGATATGCTATGTGGTTCATAAGGACAGTGTAGCTAACATACCGGTACATACTGCTGTAATGATATGCTATGTGGTTCATAAGGACAGTGTAGCTAACATACCGGTCCATACTGCTGTAATGATATGCTATGTGGTTCATAAGGACAGCGTAGCTAGCTAACATACCGGTCCATACTGCTGTAATGATATGCTATGTGGTTCATAAGGACAGTGTAGCTAGCTAACATACCGGTCCATACTGCTGTAATGATATGCTATGTGGTTCATAAGGACAGCGTAGCTAGCTAACATACCGGTACATACTGCTGTAATGATATGCTATGTGGTTCATAAGGATAGCGTAGCTAACATACCGGTCCATACTGCTGTAATGATATGCTATGTGGTTCATAAGGACAGTGTAGCTAACATACCGGTACATACTGCTGTAATGATATGCTATGTGGTTCATAAGGACAGTGTAGCTAGCTAACATACCGGTCCATACTGCTGTAATGATATGCTATGTGGTTCATAAGGACAGTGTAGCTAACATACCGGTACATACTGCTGTAATGATATGCTATGTGGTTCATAAGGACAGTGTAGCTAACATACCGGTCCATACTGCTGTAATGATATGCTATGTGGTTCATAAGGACAGCGTAGCTAGCTAACATACCGGTCCATACTGCTGTAATGATATGCTATGTGGTTCATAAGGACAGTGTAGCTAGCTAACATACCGGTCCAAACTGCTGTAATGATATGCTATGTGGTTCATAAGGACAGTGTAGTTAACATACCGGTCCATACTGCTGTAATGATATGCTATGTGGTTCATAAGGACAGTGTAGCTAGCTAACATACCGGTCCATACTGCTGTAATGATATGCTATGTGGTTCATAAGGACAGTGTAGCTAGCTAACATACCGGTCCATACTGCTGTAATGATATGCTATGTGGTTCATAAGGACAGTGTAGCTAGCTAACATACCGGTCCATACTGCTGTAATGATATGCTATGTGGTTCATAAGGACAGCGTAGCTAACATACCGGTCCATACTGCTGTAATGATATGCTATGTGGTTCATAAGGACAGTGTAGCTAACATACCGGTACATACTGCTGTAATGATATGCTATGTGGTTCATAAGGACAGCGTAGCTAGCTAACATACCGGTACATACTGCTGTAATGATATGCTATGTGGTTCATAAGGACAGTGTAGCTAACATACCGGTCCATACTGCTGTAATGATATGCTATGTGGTTCATAAGGACAGCGTAGCTAGCTAACATACCGGTCCATACTGCTGTAATGATATGCTATGTGGTTCATAAGGACAGCGTAGCTAACATACCGGTCCATACTGCTGTAATGATATGCTATGTGGTTCATAAGGACAGTGTAGCTAACATACTGGTCCATACTGCTGTAATGATATGCTATGTGGTTCATAAGGACAGTGTAGCTAGCTAACATACCGGTCCATACTGCTGTAATGATATGCTATCTGGTTCATAAGGACAGCGTAGCTAGCTAACATACCGGTCCATACTGCTGTAATGATATGCTATGTGGTTCATAAGGACAGTGTAGTTAACATACCGGTCCATACTGCTGTAATGATATGCTATGTGGTTCATAAGGACAGTGTAGCTAGCTAACATACCGGTGCATACTGCTGTAATGATATGCTATGTGGTTCATAAGGACAGTGTAGCTAGCTAACATACCGGTCCATACTGCTGTAATGATATGCTATGTGGTTCATAAGGACAGCGTAGCTAGCTAACATACCGGTACATACTGCTGTAATGATATGCTATGTGGTTCATAAGGACAGTGTAGCTAGCTAACATACCGGTCCATACTGCTGTAATGATATGCTATGTGGTTCATAAGGACAGTGTAGCTAGCTAACATACCGGTCCATACTGCCGTAATGATATGCTATGTGGTTCATAAGGACAGCGTAGCTAGCTAACATACCGGTACATACTGCTGTAATGATATGCTATGTGGTTCATAAGGACAGCGTAGCTAACATACCGGTCCATACTGCTGTAATGATATGCTATGTGGTTCATAAGGACAGTGTAGCTAGCTAACATACCGGTCCATACTGCTGTAATGATATGCTATGTGGTTCATAAGGACAGCGTAGCTAGCTAACATACCGGTCCATACTGCTGTAATGATATGCTATGTGGTTCATAAGGACAGTGTAGCTAACATACCGGTCCATACTGCTGTAATGATATGCTATGTGGTTCATAAGGACAGCGTAGCTAGCTAACATACCGGTCCATACTGCTGTAATGATATGCTATGTGGTTCATAAGGACAGTGTAGCTAGCTAACATACCGGTCCATACTGCTGTAATGATATGCTATGTGGTTCATAAGGACAGTGTAGCTAGCTAACATACCGGTCCATACTGCTGTAATGATATGCTATGTGGTTCATAAGGACAGCGTAGCTAACATACCGGTACATACTGCTGTAATGATATGCTATGTGGTTCATAAGGACAGCGTAGCTAACATACCGGTCCATACTGCTGTAATGATATGCTATGTGGTTCATAAGGACAGTGTAGCTAGCTAACATACCGGTACATACTGCTGTAATGATATGCTATGTGGTTCATAAGGACAGTGTAGCTAACATACCGGTACATACTGCTGTAATGATATGCTATGTGGTTCATAAGGACAGTGTAGCTAATATACCGGTACATACTGCTGTAATGATATGCTATGTGGTTCATAAGGACAGTGTAGCTAACATACCGGTACATACTGCTGTAATGATATGTTATGTGGTTCATAAGGACAGCGTAGCTAACATACCGGTCCATACTGCTGTAATGATATGCTATGTGGTTCATAAGGACAGTGTAGCTAACATACCGGTCCATACTGCTGTAATGATATGCTATGTGGTTCATAAGGACAGCGTAGCTAGCTAACATACCGGTCCATACTGCTGTAATGATATGCTATGTGGTTCATAAGGACAGCGTAGCTAACATACCGGTCCATACTGCTGTAATGATATGCTATGTGGTTCATAAGGACAGCGTAGCTAGCTAACATACCGGTCCATACTGCTGTAATGATATGCTATGTGGTTCATAAGGACAGTGTAGCTAGCTAACATACCGGTCCATACTGCTGTAATGATATGCTATGTGGTTCATAAGGACAGTGTAGTTAACATACAGGTCCATACTGCTGTAATGATATGCTATGTGGTTCATAAGGACAGTGTAGCTAGCTAACATACCGGTCCATACTGCTGTAATGATATGCTATGTGGTTCATAAGGACAGTGTAGCTAGCTAACATACCGGTCCATACTGCTGTAATGATATGCTATGTGGTTCATAAGGACAGTGTAGCTAGCTAACATACCGGTCCATACTGCTGTAATGATATGCTATGTGGTTCATAAGGACAGCGTAGCTAACATACCGGTCCATACTGCTGTAATGATATGCTATGTGGTTCATAAGGACAGTGTAGCTAACATACCGGTACATACTGCTGTAATGATATGCTATGTGGTTCATAAGGACAGCGTAGCTAGCTAACATACCGGTACATACTGCTGTAATGATATGCTATGTGGTTCATAAGGACAGTGTAGCTAACATACCGGTCCATACTGCTGTAATGATATGCTATGTGGTTCATAAGGACAGCGTAGCTAGCTAACATACCGGTCCATACTGCTGTAATGATATGCTATGTGGTTCATAAGGACAGCGTAGCTAACATACCGGTCCATACTGCTGTAATGATATGCTATGTGGTTCATAAGGACAGTGTAGCTAACATACTGGTCCATACTGCTGTAATGATATGCTATGTGGTTCATAAGGACAGTGTAGCTAGCTAACATACCGGTCCATACTGCTGTAATGATATGCTATGTGGTTCATAAGGACAGCGTAGCTAGCTAACATACCGGTCCATACTGCTGTAATGATATGCTATGTGGTTCATAAGGACAGTGTAGCTAACATACCGGTCCATACTGCTGTAATGATATGCTATGTGGTTCATAAGGACAGTGTAGCTAGCTAACATACCGGTCCATACTGCTGTAATGATATGCTATGTGGTTCATAAGGACAGTGTAGTTAACATACCGGTCCATACTGCTGTAATGATATGCTATGTGGTTCATAAGGACAGTGTAGCTAACATACCGGTCCATACTGCTGTAATGATATGCTATGTGGTTCATAAGGACAGTGTAGCTAGCTAACATACCGGTCCATACTGCTGTAATGATATGCTATGTGGTTCATAAGGACAGCGTAGCTAACATACCGGTCCATACTGCTGTAATGATATGCTATGTGGTTCATAAGGACAGTGTAGCTAACATACTGGTCCATACTGCTGTAATGATATGCTATGTGGTTCATAAGGACAGTGTAGCTAGCTAACATACCGGTCCATACTGCTGTAATGATATGCTATGTGGTTCATAAGGACAGTGTAGCTAACATACCGGTACATACTGCTGTAATGATATGCTATGTGGTTCATAAGGACAGCGTAGCTAACATACCGGTCCATACTGCTGTAATGATATGCTATGTGGTTCATAAGGACAGTGTAGCTAACATACCGGTCCATACTGCTGTAATGATATGCTATGTGGTTCATAAGGACAGTGTAGCTAACATACCGGTCCATACTGCTGTAATGATATGCTATGTGGTTCATAAGGACAGCGTAGCTAGCTAACATACCGGTCCATACTGCTGTAATGAGATGCTATGTGGTTCATAAGGACAGTGTAGCTAGCTAACATACCGGTCCATACTGCTGTAATGATATGCTATGTGGTTCATAAGGACAGCGTAGCTAGCTAACATACCGGTACATACTGCTGTAATGATATGCTATGTGGTTCATAAGGATAGCGTAGCTAACATACCGGTCCATACTGCTGTAATGATATGCTATGTGGTTCATAAGGACAGTGTAGCTAACATACCGGTACATACTGCTGTAATGATATGCTATGTGGTTCATAAGGACAGTGTAGCTAGCTAACATACCGGTCCATACTGCTGTAATGATATGCTATGTGGTTCATAAGGACAGTGTAGCTAACATACCGGTCCATACTGCTGTAATGATATGCTATGTGGTTCATAAGGACAGTGTAGCTAACATACCGGTCCATACTGCTGTAATGATATGCTATGTGGTTCATAAGGACAGTGTAGCTAACATACCGGTACATACTGCTGTAATGATATGCTATGTGGTTCATAAGGACAGTGTAGCTAACATACCGGTCCATACTGCTGTAATGATATGCTATGTGGTTCATAAGGACAGTGTAGCTAGCTAACATACCGGTCCATACTGCTGTAATGATATGTTATGTGGTTCATAAGGACAGTGTAGCTAGTTAACATACCGGTCCATACTGCTGTAATGATATGCTATGTGGTTCATAAGGACAGTGTAGCTAACATACCGGTACATACTGCTGTAATGATATGCTATGTGGTTCATAAGGACAGTGTAGCTAACATACCGGTCCATACTGCTGTAATGATATGCTATGTGGTTCATAAGGACAGTGTAGCTAACATACCGGTACATACTGCTGTAATGATATGTTATGTGGTTCATAAGGACAGCGTAGCTAACATACCGGTCCATACTGCTGTAATGATATGCTATGTGGTTCATAAGGACAGTGTAGCTAACATACCGGTCCATACTGCTGTAATGATATGCTA
The DNA here is from genome assembly GCF_045679555.1 of Salvelinus alpinus. Lineage (NCBI taxonomy): Eukaryota > Metazoa > Chordata > Actinopteri > Salmoniformes > Salmonidae > Salvelinus > Salvelinus alpinus. Next base: position 2,156,336 of record NC_092091.1, read on the forward strand.
TGTGGTTCATAAGGACAGCGTAGCTAGCTAACATACCGGTCCATACTGCTGTAATGATATGCTATGTGGTTCATAAGGACAGCGTAGCTAACATACCGGTCCATACTGCTGTAATGATATGCTATGTGGTTCATAAGGACAGCGTAGCTAGCTAACATACCGGTCCATACTGCTGTAATGATATGCTATGTGGTTCATAAGGACAGTGTAGCTAGCTAACATACCGGTCCAAACTGCTGTAATGATATGCTATGTGGTTCATAAGGACAGTGTAGTTAACATACCGGTCCATACTGCTGTAATGATATGCTATGTGGTTCATAAGGACAGTGTAGCTAGCTAACATACCGGTCCATACTGCTGTAATGATATGCTATGTGGTTCATAAGGACAGTGTAGCTAGCTAACATACCGGTCCATACTGCTGTAATGATATGCTATGTGGTTCATAAGGACAGTGTAGCTAGCTAACATACCGGTCCATACTGCTGTAATGATATGCTATGTGGTTCATAAGGACAGCGTAGCTAACATACCGGTCCATACTGCTGTAATGATATGCTATGTGGTTCATAAGGACAGTGTAGCTAACATACCGGTACATACTGCTGTAATGATATGCTATGTGGTTCATAAGGACAGCGTAGCTAGCTAACATACCGGTACATACTGCTGTAATGATATGCTATGTGGTTCATAAGGACAGTGTAGCTAACATACCGGTCCATACTGCTGTAATGATATGCTATGTGGTTCATAAGGACAGCGTAGCTAGCTAACATACCGGTCCATACTGCTGTAATGATATGCTATGTGGTTCATAAGGACAGCGTAGCTAACATACCGGTCCATACTGCTGTAATGATATGCTATGTGGTTCATAAGGACAGTGTAGCTAACATACTGGTCCATACTGCTGTAATGATATGCTATGTGGTTCATAAGGACAGTGTAGCTAGCTAACATACCGGTCCATACTGCTGTAATGATATGCTATGTGGTTCATAAGGACAGCGTAGCTAGCTAACATACCGGTCCATACTGCTGTAATGATATGCTATGTGGTTCATAAGGACAGCGTAGCTAGCTAACATACCGGTCCATACTGCTGTAATGATATGCTATGTGGTTCATAAGGACAGTGTAGCTAGCTAACATACCGGTCCATACTGCTGTAATGATATGCTATGTGGTTCATAAGGACAGCGTAGCTAGCTAACATACCGGTACATACTGCTGTAATGATATGCTATGTGGTTCATAAGGACAGCTGTAGCTAACATACCGGTCCATACTGCTGTAATGATATGCTATGTGGTTCATAAGGACAGTGTAGCTAGCTAACATACCGGTCCATACTGCTGTAATGATATGCTATGTGGTTCATAAGGACAGTGTAGCTAGCTAACATACCGGTCCATACTGCTGTAATGATATGCTATGTGGTTCATAAGGACAGTGTAGCTAGCTAACATACCGGTCCATACTGCTGTAATGATATGCTATGTGGTTCATAAGGACAGTGTAGCTAGCTAACATACCGGTCCATACTGCTGTAATGATATGCTATGTGGTTCATAAGGACAGTGTAGCTAACATACCGGTACATACTGCTGTAATGATATGCTATGTGGTTCATAAGGACAGTGTAGCTAACATACCGGTCCATACTGCTGTAATGATATGCTATGTGGTTCATAAGGACAGCGTAGCTAACATACCGGTCCATACTGCTGTAATGATATGCTATGTGGTTCATAAGGACAGTGTAGCTAACATACCGGTCCATACTGCTGTAATGATATGCTATGTGGTTCATAAGGACAGCGTAGCTAGCTAACATACCGGTACATACTGCTGTAATGATATGCTATGTGGTTCATAAGGATAGCGTAGCTAACATACCGGTCCATACTGCTGTAATGATATGCTATGTGGTTCATAAGGACAGTGTAGCTAACATACCGGTACATACTGCTGTAATGATATGCTATGTGGTTCATAAGGACAGTGTAGCTAGCTAACATACCGGTCCATACTGCTGTAATGATATGCTATGTGGTTCATAAGGACAGTGTAGCTAACATACCGGTCCATACTGCTGTAATGATATGCTATGTGGTTCATAAGGACAGTGTAGCTAACATACCGGTCCATACTGCTGTAATGATATGCTATGTGGTTCATAAGGACAGTGTAGCTAGCTAACATACCGGTCCATACTGCTGTAATGATATGCTATGTGGTTCATAAGGACAGCGTAGCTAGCTAACATACCGGTCCATACTGCTGTAATGATATGCTATGTGGTTCATAAGGACAGTGTAGCTAACATACCGGTCCATACTGCTGTAATGATATGCTATGTGGTTCATAAGGACAGTGTAGCTAGCTAACATACCGGTCCATACTGCTGTAATGATATGCTATGTGGTTCATAAGGACAGTGTAGCTAGCTAACATACCGGTCCATACTGCTGTAATGATATGCTATGTGGTTCATAAGGACAGCGTAGCTAGCTAACATACCGGTACATACTGCTGTAATGATATGCTATGTGGTTCATAAGGACAGCGTAGCTAACATACCGGTCCATACTGCTGTAATGATATGCTATGTGGTTCATAAGGACAGTGTAGCTAGCTAACATACCGGTCCATACTGCTGTAATGATATGCTATGTGGTTCATAAGGACAGCGTAGCTAGCTAACATACCGGTCCATACTGCTGTAATGATATGCTATGTGGTTCATAAGGACAGTGTAGCTAACATACCGGTCCATACTGCTGTAATGATATGCTATGTGGTTCATAAGGACAGTGTAGCTAGCTAACATACCGGTCCATACTGCTGTAATGATATGCTATGTGGTTCATAAGGACAGTGTAGCTAGCTAACATACCGGTCCATACTGCTGTAATGATATGCTATGTGGTTCATAAGGACAGTGTAGCTTAACATACCGGTCCATACTGCTGTAATGATATGCTATGTGGTTCATAAGGACAGCGTAGCTAACATACCGGTCCATACTGCTGTAATGATATGCTATGTGGTTCATAAGGACAGTGTAGCTAACATACCGGTCCATACTGCTGTAATGATATGCTATGTGGTTCATAAGGACAGTGTAGCTAGCTAACATACCGGTCCATACTGCTGTAATGATATGCTATGTGGTTCATAAGGACAGTGTAGCTAACATACCGGTCCATACTGCTGTAATGATATGCTATGTGGTTCATAAGGACAGTGTAGCTAGTTAACATACCGGTCCATACTGCTGTAATGATATGCTATGTGGTTCATAAGGACAGTGTAGCTAACATACCGGTCCATACTGCTGTAATGATATGCTATGTGGTTCATAAGGACAGTGTAGCTAGCTAACATACCGGTCCATACTGCTGTAATGATATGCTATGTGGTTCATAAGGACAGTGTAGCTAACATACCGGTCCATACTGCTGTAATGATATGCTATGTGGTTCATAAGGACAGTGTAGCTAACATACCGGTCCATACTGCTGTAATGATATGCTATGTGGTTCATAAGGACAGCGTAGCTAACATACCGGTCCATACTGCTGTAATGATATGCTATGTGGTTCATAAGGACAGTGTAGCTAACATACCGGTCCATACTGCTGTAATGATATGCTATGTGGTTCATAAGGACAGTGTAGCTAACATACCGGTCCATACTGCTGTAATGATATGCTATGTGGTTCATAAGGACAGCGTAGCTAGCTAACATACCGGTCCATACTGCTGTAATGATATGCTATGTGGTTCATAAGGACAGTGTAGCTAGCTAACATACCGGTCCATACTGCTGTAATGATATGCTATGTGGTTCATAAGGACAGCGTAGCTAGCTAACATACCGGTACATACTGCTGTAATGATATGCTATGTGGTTCATAAGGATAGCGTAGCTAACATACCGGTCCATACTGCTGTAATGATATGCTATGTGGTTCATAAGGACAGTGTAGCTAACATACCGGTACATACTGCTGTAATGATATGCTATGTGGTTCATAAGGACAGTGTAGCTAGCTAACATACCGGTCCATACTGCTGTAATGATATGCTATGTGGTTCATAAGGACAGTGTAGCTAACATACCGGTCCATACTGCTGTAATGATATGCTATGTGGTTCATAAGGACAGTGTAGCTAACATACCGGTCCATACTGCTGTAATGATATGCTATGTGGTTCATAAGGACAGTGTAGCTAACATACCGGTACATACTGCTGTAATGATATGCTATGTGGTTCATAAGGACAGTGTAGCTAACATACCGGTCCATACTGCTGTAATGATATGCTATGTGGTTCATAAGGACAGTGTAGCTAGCTAACATACCGGTCCATACTGCTGTAATGATATGTTATGTGGTTCATAAGGACAGTGTAGCTAGTTAACATACCGGTCCATACTGCTGTAATGATATGCTATGTGGTTCATAAGGACAGTGTAGCTAACATACCGGTACATACTGCTGTAATGATATGCTATGTGGTTCATAAGGACAGTGTAGCTAACATACCGGTCCATACTGCTGTAATGATATGCTATGTGGTTCATAAGGACAGTGTAGCTAACATACCGGTACATACTGCTGTAATGATATGTTATGTGGTTCATAAGGACAGCGTAGCTAACATACCGGTCCATACTGCTGTAATGATATGCTATGTGGTTCATAAGGACAGTGTAGCTAACATACCGGTCCATACTGCTGTAATGATATGCTATGTGGTTCATAAGGACAGCGTAGCTAGCTAACATACCGGTCCATACTGCTGTAATGATATGCTATGTGGTTCATAAGGACAGCGTAGCTAACATACCGGTCCATACTGCTGTAATGATATGCTATGTGGTTCATAAGGACAGCGTAGCTAGCTAACATACCGGTCCATACTGCTGTAATGATATGCTATGTGGTTCATAAGGACAGTGTAGCTAGCTAACATACCGGTCCAAACTGCTGTAATGATATGCTATGTGGTTCATAAGGACAGTGTAGTTAACATACCGGTCCATACTGCTGTAATGATATGCTATGTGGTTCATAAGGACAGTGTAGCTAGCTAACATACCGGTCCATACTGCTGTAATGATATGCTATGTGGTTCATAAGGACAGTGTAGCTAACATACCGGTACATACTGCTGTAATGATATGCTATGTGGTTCATAAGGACAGTGTAGCTAACATACCGGTCCATACTGCTGTAATGATATGCTATGTGGTTCATAAGGACAGTGTAGCTAACATACCGGTACATACTGCTGTAATGATATGTTATGTGGTTCATAAGGACAGCGTAGCTAACATACCGGTCCATACTGCTGTAATGATATGCTATGTGGTTCATAAGGACAGTGTAGCTAACATACCGGTCCATACTGCTGTAATGATATGCTATGTGGTTCATAAGGACAGCGTAGCTAGCTAACATACCGGTCCATACTGCTGTAATGATATGCTATGTGGTTCATAAGGACAGCGTAGCTAACATACCGGTCCATACTGCTGTAATGATATGCTATGTGGTTCATAAGGACAGCGTAGCTAGCTAACATACCGGTCCATACTGCTGTAATGATATGCTATGTGGTTCATAAGGACAGTGTAGCTAGCTAACATACCGGTCCAAACTGCTGTAATGATATGCTATGTGGTTCATAAGGACAGTGTAGTTAACATACCGGTCCATACTGCTGTAATGATATGCTATGTGGTTCATAAGGACAGTGTAGCTAGCTAACATACCGGTCCATACTGCTGTAATGATATGCTATGTGGTTCATAAGGACAGTGTAGCTAGCTAACATACCGGTCCATACTGCTGTAATGATATGCTATGTGGTTCATAAGGACAGTGTAGCTAACATACCGGTACATACTGCTGTAATGATATGCTATGTGGTTCATAAGGACAGCGTAGCTAGCTAACATACCGGTACATACTGCTGTAATGATATGCTATGTGGTTCATAAGGACAGTGTAGCTAACATACCGGTCCATACTGCTGTAATGATATGCTATGTGGTTCATAAGGACAGCGTAGCTAGCTAACATACCAGTCCATACTGCTGTAATGATATGCTATGTGGTTCATAAGGACAGCGTAGCTAACATACCGGTCCATACTGCTGTAATGATATGCTATGTGGTTCATAAGGACAGTGTAGCTGACATACTGGTCCATACTGCTGTAATGATATGCTATGTGGTTCATAAGGACAGTGTAGCTAGCTAACATACCGGTCCATACTGCTGTAATGATATGCTATGTGGTTCATAAGGACAGTGTAGCTAACATACCGGTACATACTGCTGTAATGATATGCTATGTGGTTCATAAGGACAGCGTAGCTAACATACCGGTCCATACTGCTGTAATGATATGCTATGTGGTTCATAAGGACAGCGTAGCTAGCTAACATACCGGTCCATACTGCTGTAATGATATGCTATGTGGTTCATAAGGACAGTGTAGCTAGCTAACATACCGGTCCATACTGCTGTAATGATATGCTATGTGGTTCATAAGGACAGCGTAGCTAGCTAACATACCGGTACATACTGCTGTAATGATATGCTATGTGGTTCATAAGGATAGCGTAGCTAACATACCGGTCCATACTGCTGTAATGATATGCTATGTGGTTCATAAGGACAGTGTAGCTAACATACCGGTACATACTGCTGTAATGATATGCTATGTGGTTCATAAGGACAGTGTAGCTAGCTAACATACCGGTCCATACTGCTGTAATGATATGCTATGTGGTTCATAAGGACAGTGTAGCTAACATACCGGTCCATACTGCTGTAATGATATGCTATGTGGTTCATAAGGACAGTGTAGCTAACATACCGGTCCATACTGCTGTAATGATATGCTATGTGGTTCATAAGGACAGTGTAGCTAACATACCGGTACATACTGCTGTAATGATATGCTATGTGGTTCATAAGGACAGTGTAGCTAACATACCGGTCCATACTGCTGTAATGATATGCTATGTGGTTCATAAGGACAGCGTAGCTAGCTAACATACCGGTCCATACTGCTGTAATGATATGCTATGTGGTTCATAAGGACAGTGTAGCTAGCTAACATACCGGTCCATACTGCTGTAATGATATGCTATGTGGTTCATAAGGACAGCGTAGCTAGCTAACATACCGGTACATACTGCTGTAATGATATGCTATGTGGTTCATAAGGATAGCGTAGCTAACATACCGGTCCATACTGCTGTAATGATATGCTATGTGGTTCATAAGGACAGTGTAGCTAACATACCGGTACATACTGCTGTAATGATATGCTATGTGGTTCATAAGGACAGTGTAGCTAGCTAACATACCGGTCCATACTGCTGTAATGATATGCTATGTGGTTCATAAGGACAGTGTAGCTAACATACCGGTCCATACTGCTGTAATGATATGCTATGTGGTTCATAAGGACAGTGTAGCTAACATACCGGTCCATACTGCTGTAATGATATGCTATGTGGTTCATAAGGACAGTGTAGCTAACATACCGGTACATACTGCTGTAATGATATGCTATGTGGTTCATAAGGACAGTGTAGCTAACATACCGGTCCATACTGCTGTAATGATATGTTATGTGGTTCATAAGGACAGTGTAGCTAGTTAACATACCGGTCCATACTGCTGTAATGATATGCTATGTGGTTCATAAGGACAGTGTAGCTAACATACCGGTCCATACTGCTGTAATGATATGCTATGTGGTTCATAAGGACAGTGTAGCTAGCTAACATACCGGTCCATACTGCTGTAATGATATGCTATGTGGTTCATAAGGACAGTGTAGCTAGCTAACATACCGGTCCATACTGCCGTAATGATATGCTATGTGGTTCATAAGGACAGCGTAGCTAGCTAACATACCGGTACATACTGCTGTAATGATATGCTATGTGGTTCATAAGGACAGCGTAGCTAACATACCGGTCCATACTGCTGTAATGATATGCTATGTGGTTCATAAGGACAGTGTAGCTAGCTAACATACCGGTCCATACTGCTGTAATGATATGCTATGTGGTTCATAAGGACAGCGTAGCTAGCTAACATACCGGTCCATACTGCTGTAATGATATGCTATGTGGTTCATAAGGACAGTGTAGCTAACATACCGGTCCATACTGCTGTAATGATATGCTATGTGGTTCATAAGGACAGCGTAGCTAGCTAACATACCGGTCCATACTGCTGTAATGATATGCTATGTGGTTCATAAGGACAGTGTAGCTAGCTAACATACCGGTCCATACTGCTGTAATGATATGCTATGTGGTTCATAAGGACAGTGTAGCTAGCTAACATACCGGTCCATACTGCTGTAATGATATGCTATGTGGTTCATAAGGACAGCGTAGCTAACATACCGGTACATACTGCTGTAATGATATGCTATGTGGTTCATAAGGACAGCGTAGCTAACATACCGGTCCATACTGCTGTAATGATATGCTATGTGGTTCATAAGGACAGTGTAGCTAGCTAACATACCGGTACATACTGCTGTAATGATATGCTATGTGGTTCATAAGGACAGTGTAGCTAACATACCGGTCCATACTGCTGTAATGATATGCTATGTGGTTCATAAGGACAGTGTAGCTAACATACCGGTCCATACTGCTGTAATGATATGCTATGTGGTTCATAAGGACAGTGTAGCTAACATACCGGTCCATACTGCTGTAATGATATGCTATGTGGTTCATAAGGACAGCGTAGCTAGCTAACATACCGGTCCATACTGCTGTAATGATATGCTATGTGGTTCATAAGGACAGCGTAGCTAACATACCGGTCCATACTGCTGTAATGATATGCTATGTGGTTCATAAGGACAGCGTAGCTAGCTAACATACCGGTCCATACTGCTGTAATGATATGCTATGTGGTTCATAAGGACAGTGTAGCTAGCTAACATACCGGTCCATACTGCTGTAATGATATGCTATGTGGTTCATAAGGACAGTGTAGTTAACATACAGGTCCATACTGCTGTAATGATATGCTATGTGGTTCATAAGGACAGTGTAGCTAGCTAACATACCGGTCCATACTGCTGTAATGATATGCTATGTGGTTCATAAGGACAGTGTAGCTAGCTAACATACCGGTCCATACTGCTGTAATGATATGCTATGTGGTTCATAAGGACAGTGTAGCTAGCTAACATACCGGTCCATACTGCTGTAATGATATGCTATGTGGTTCATAAGGACAGCGTAGCTAACATACCGGTCCATACTGCTGTAATGATATGCTATGTGGTTCATAAGGACAGTGTAGCTAACATACCGGTACATACTGCTGTAATGATATGCTATGTGGTTCATAAGGACAGCGTAGCTAGCTAACATACCGGTACATACTGCTGTAATGATATGCTATGTGGTTCATAAGGACAGTGTAGCTAACATACCGGTCCATACTGCTGTAATGATATGCTATGTGGTTCATAAGGACAGCGTAGCTAGCTAACATACCGGTCCATACTGCTGTAATGATATGCTATGTGGTTCATAAGGACAGCGTAGCTAACATACCGGTCCATACTGCTGTAATGATATGCTATGTGGTTCATAAGGACAGTGTAGCTAACATACTGGTCCATACTGCTGTAATGATATGCTATGTGGTTCATAAGGACAGTGTAGCTAGCTAACATACCGGTCCATACTGCTGTAATGATATGCTATGTGGTTCATAAGGACAGCGTAGCTAGCTAACATACCGGTCCATACTGCTGTAATGATATGCTATGTGGTTCATAAGGACAGTGTAGCTAACATACCGGTCCATACTGCTGTAATGATATGCTATGTGGTTCATAAGGACAGTGTAGCTAGCTAACATACCGGTCCATACTGCTGTAATGATATGCTATGTGGTTCATAAGGACAGTGTAGTTAACATACCGGTCCATACTGCTGTAATGATATGCTATGTGGTTCATAAGGACAGTGTAGCTAACATACCGGTCCATACTGCTGTAATGATATGCTATGTGGTTCATAAGGACAGTGTAGCTAGCTAACATACCGGTCCATACTGCTGTAATGATATGCTATGTGGTTCATAAGGACAGCGTAGCTAACATACCGGTCCATACTGCTGTAATGATATGCTATGTGGTTCATAAGGACAGTGTAGCTAACATACTGGTCCATACTGCTGTAATGATATGCTATGTGGTTCATAAGGACAGTGTAGCTAGCTAACATACCGGTCCATACTGCTGTAATGATATGCTATGTGGTTCATAAGGACAGTGTAGCTAACATACCGGTACATACTGCTGTAATGATATGCTATGTGGTTCATAAGGACAGCGTAGCTAACATACCGGTCCATACTGCTGTAATGATATGCTATGTGGTTCATAAGGACAGTGTAGCTAACATACCGGTCCATACTGCTGTAATGATATGCTATGTGGTTCATAAGGACAGTGTAGCTAACATACCGGTCCATACTGCTGTAATGATATGCTATGTGGTTCATAAGGACAGCGTAGCTAGCTAACATACCGGTCCATACTGCTGTAATGAGATGCTATGTGGTTCATAAGGACAGTGTAGCTAGCTAACATACCGGTCCATACTGCTGTAATGATATGCTATGTGGTTCATAAGGACAGCGTAGCTAGCTAACATACCGGTACATACTGCTGTAATGATATGCTATGTGGTTCATAAGGATAGCGTAGCTAACATACCGGTCCATACTGCTGTAATGATATGCTATGTGGTTCATAAGGACAGTGTAGCTAACATACCGGTACATACTGCTGTAATGATATGCTATGTGGTTCATAAGGACAGTGTAGCTAGCTAACATACCGGTCCATACTGCTGTAATGATATGCTATGTGGTTCATAAGGACAGTGTAGCTAACATACCGGTCCATACTGCTGTAATGATATGCTATGTGGTTCATAAGGACAGTGTAGCTAACATACCGGTCCATACTGCTGTAATGATATGCTATGTGGTTCATAAGGACAGTGTAGCTAACATACCGGTACATACTGCTGTAATGATATGCTATGTGGTTCATAAGGACAGTGTAGCTAACATACCGGTCCATACTGCTGTAATGATATGCTATGTGGTTCATAAGGACAGTGTAGCTAGCTAACATACCGGTCCATACTGCTGTAATGATATGTTATGTGGTTCATAAGGACAGTGTAGCTAGTTAACATACCGGTCCATACTGCTGTAATGATATGCTATGTGGTTCATAAGGACAGTGTAGCTAACATACCGGTACATACTGCTGTAATGATATGCTATGTGGTTCATAAGGACAGTGTAGCTAACATACCGGTCCATACTGCTGTAATGATATGCTATGTGGTTCATAAGGACAGTGTAGCTAACATACCGGTACATACTGCTGTAATGATATGTTATGTGGTTCATAAGGACAGCGTAGCTAACATACCGGTCCATACTGCTGTAATGATATGCTATGTGGTTCATAAGGACAGTGTAGCTAACATACCGGTCCATACTGCTGTAATGATATGCTATGTGGTTCATAAGGACAGCGTAGCTAGCTAACATACCGGTCCATACTGCTGTAATGATATGCTATGTGGTTCATAAGGACAGCGTAGCTAACATACCGGTCCATACTGCTGTAATGATATGCTATGTGGTTCATAAGGACAGCGTAGCTAGCTAACATACCGGTCCATACTGCTGTAATGATATGCTATGTGGTTCATAAGGACAGTGTAGCTAGCTAACATACCGGTCCAAACTGCTGTAATGATATGCTATGTGGTTCATAAGGACAGTGTAGTTAACATACCGGTCCATACTGCTGTAATGATATGCTATGTGGTTCATAAGGACAGTGTAGCTAGCTAACATACCGGTCCATACTGCTGTAATGATATGCTATGTGGTTCATAAGGACAGTGTAGCTAACATACCGGTACATACTGCTGTAATGATATGCTATGTGGTTCATAAGGACAGTGTAGCTAACATACCGGTCCATACTGCTGTAATGATATGCTATGTGGTTCATAAGGACAGTGTAGCTAACATACCGGTACATACTGCTGTAATGATATGTTATGTGGTTCATAAGGACAGCGTAGCTAACATACCGGTCCATACTGCTGTAATGATATGCTATGTGGTTCATAAGGACAGTGTAGCTAACATACCGGTCCATACTGCTGTAATGATATGCTATGTGGTTCATAAGGACAGCGTAGCTAGCTAACATACCGGTCCATACTGCTGTAATGATATGCTATGTGGTTCATAAGGACAGCGTAGCTAACATACCGGTCCATACTGCTGTAATGATATGCTATGTGGTTCATAAGGACAGCGTAGCTAGCTAACATACCGGTCCATACTGCTGTAATGATATGCTATGTGGTTCATAAGGACAGTGTAGCTAGCTAACATACCGGTCCAAACTGCTGTAATGATATGCTATGTGGTTCATAAGGACAGTGTAGTTAACATACCGGTCCATACTGCTGTAATGATATGCTATGTGGTTCATAAGGACAGTGTAGCTAGCTAACATACCGGTCCATACTGCTGTAATGATATGCTATGTGGTTCATAAGGACAGTGTAGCTAGCTAACATACCGGTCCATACTGCTGTAATGATATGCTATGTGGTTCATAAGGACAGTGTAGCTAACATACCGGTACATACTGCTGTAATGATATGCTATGTGGTTCATAAGGACAGCGTAGCTAGCTAACATACCGGTACATACTGCTGTAATGATATGCTATGTGGTTCATAAGGACAGTGTAGCTAACATACCGGTCCATACTGCTGTAATGATATGCTATGTGGTTCATAAGGACAGCGTAGCTAGCTAACATACCAGTCCATACTGCTGTAATGATATGCTATGTGGTTCATAAGGACAGCGTAGCTAACATACCGGTCCATACTGCTGTAATGATATGCTATGTGGTTCATAAGGACAGTGTAGCTGACATACTGGTCCATACTGCTGTAATGATATGCTATGTGGTTCATAAGGACAGTGTAGCTAGCTAACATACCGGTCCATACTGCTGTAATGATATGCTATGTGGTTCATAAGGACAGTGTAGCTAACATACCGGTACATACTGCTGTAATGATATGCTATGTGGTTCATAAGGACAGCGTAGCTAACATACCGGTCCATACTGCTGTAATGATATGCTATGTGGTTCATAAGGACAGCGTAGCTAGCTAACATACCGGTCCATACTGCTGTAATGATATGCTATGTGGTTCATAAGGACAGTGTAGCTAGCTAACATACCGGTCCATACTGCTGTAATGATATGCTATGTGGTTCATAAGGACAGCGTAGCTAGCTAACATACCGGTACATACTGCTGTAATGATATGCTATGTGGTTCATAAGGATAGCGTAGCTAACATACCGGTCCATACTGCTGTAATGATATGCTATGTGGTTCATAAGGACAGTGTAGCTAACATACCGGTACATACTGCTGTAATGATATGCTATGTGGTTCATAAGGACAGTGTAGCTAGCTAACATACCGGTCCATACTGCTGTAATGATATGCTATGTGGTTCATAAGGACAGTGTAGCTAACATACCGGTCCATACTGCTGTAATGATATGCTATGTGGTTCATAAGGACAGTGTAGCTAACATACCGGTCCATACTGCTGTAATGATATGCTATGTGGTTCATAAGGACAGTGTAGCTAACATACCGGTACATACTGCTGTAATGATATGCTATGTGGTTCATAAGGACAGTGTAGCTAACATACCGGTCCATACTGCTGTAATGATATGCTATGTGGTTCATAAGGACAGCGTAGCTAGCTAACATACCGGTCCATACTGCTGTAATGATATGCTATGTGGTTCATAAGGACAGTGTAGCTAGCTAACATACCGGTCCATACTGCTGTAATGATATGCTATGTGGTTCATAAGGACAGTGTAGCTAGCTAACATACCGGTCCATACTGCTGTAATGATATGCTATGTGGTTCATAAGGACAGTGTAGCTAACATACCGGTACATACTGCTGTAATGATATGCTATGTGGTTCATAAGGACAGTGTAGCTAACATACCGGTCCATACTGCTGTAATGATATGCTATGTGGTTCATAAGGACAGTGTAGCTAACATACCGGTACATACTGCTGTAATGATATGTTATGTGGTTCATAAGGACAGCGTAGCTAACATACCGGTCCATACTGCTGTAATGATATGCTATGTGGTTCATAAGGACAGTGTAGCTAACATACCGGTCCATACTGCTGTAATGATATGCTATGTGGTTCATAAGGACAGCGTAGCTAGCTAACATACCGGTCCATACTGCTGTAATGATATGCTATGTGGTTCATAAGGACAGCGTAGCTAACATACCGGTCCATACTGCTGTAATGATATGCTATGTGGTTCATAAGGACAGTGTAGCTAACATACCGGTACATACTGCTGTAATGATATGTTATGTGGTTCATAAGGACAGCGTAGCTAACATACCGGTCCATACTGCTGTAATGATATGCTATGTGGTTCATAAGGACAGTGTAGCTAACATACCGGTCCATACTGCTGTAATGATATGCTATGTGGTTCATAAGGACAGCGTAGCTAGCTAACATACCGGTCCATACTGCTGTAATGATATGCTATGTGGTTCATAAGGACAGCGTAGCTAACATACCGGTCCATACTGCTGTAATGATATGCTATGTGGTTCATAAGGACAGTGTAGCTAACATACCGGTCCATACTGCTGTAATGATATGCTATGTGGTTCATAAGGACAGTGTAGCTAACATACCGGTACATACTGCTGTAATGATATGCTATGTGGTTCATAAGGACAGTGTAGCTAACATACCGGTCCATACTGCTGTAATGATATGTTATGTGGTTCATAAGGACAGTGTAGCTAGTTAACATACCGGTCCATACTGCTGTAATGATATGCTATGTGGTTCATAAGGACAGTGTAGCTAACATACCGGTCCATACTGCTGTAATGATATGCTATGTGGTTCATAAGGACAGTGTAGCTAGCTAACATACCGGTCCATACTGCTGTAATGATATGCTATGTGGTTCATAAGGACAGTGTAGCTAGCTAACATACCGGTCCATACTGCCGTAATGATATGCTATGTGGTTCATAAGGACAGCGTAGCTAGCTAACATACCGGTACATACTGCTGTAATGATATGCTATGTGGTTCATAAGGACAGCGTAGCTAACATACCGGTCCATACTGCTGTAATGATATGCTATGTGGTTCATAAGGACAGTGTAGCTAGCTAACATACCGGTCCATACTGCTGTAATGATATGCTATGTGGTTCATAAGGACAGCGTAGCTAGCTAACATACCGGTCCATACTGCTGTAATGATATGCTATGTGGTTCATAAGGACAGTGTAGCTAACATACCGGTCCATACTGCTGTAATGATATGCTATGTGGTTCATAAGGACAGCGTAGCTAGCTAACATACCGGTCCATACTGCTGTAATGATATGCTATGTGGTTCATAAGGACAGTGTAGCTAGCTAACATACCGGTCCATACTGCTGTAATGATATGCTATGTGGTTCATAAGGACAGTGTAGCTAGCTAACATACCGGTCCATACTGCTGTAATGATATGCTATGTGGTTCATAAGGACAGCGTAGCTAACATACCGGTACATACTGCTGTAATGATATGCTATGTGGTTCATAAGGACAGCGTAGCTAACATACCGGTCCATACTGCTGTAATGATATGCTATGTGGTTCATAAGGACAGTGTAGCTAGCTAACATACCGGTACATACTGCTGTAATGATATGCTATGTGGTTCATAAGGACAGTGTAGCTAACATACCGGTACATACTGCTGTAATGATATGCTATGTGGTTCATAAGGACAGTGTAGCTAACATACCGGTCCATACTGCTGTAATGATATGCTATGTGGTTCATAAGGACAGTGTAGCTAACATACCGGTCCATACTGCTGTAATGATATGCTATGTGGTTCATAAGGACAGCGTAGCTAGCTAACATACCGGTCCATACTGCTGTAATGATATGCTATGTGGTTCATAAGGACAGCGTAGCTAACATACCGGTCCATACTGCTGTAATGATATGCTATGTGGTTCATAAGGACAGCGTAGCTAGCTAACATACCGGTCCATACTGCTGTAATGATATGCTATGTGGTTCATAAGGACAGTGTAGCTAGCTAACATACCGGTCCATACTGCTGTAATGATATGCTATGTGGTTCATAAGGACAGTGTAGTTAACATACAGGTCCATACTGCTGTAATGATATGCTATGTGGTTCATAAGGACAGTGTAGCTAGCTAACATACCGGTCCATACTGCTGTAATGATATGCTATGTGGTTCATAAGGACAGTGTAGCTAGCTAACATACCGGTCCATACTGCTGTAATGATATGCTATGTGGTTCATAAGGACAGTGTAGCTAGCTAACATACCGGTCCATACTGCTGTAATGATATGCTATGTGGTTCATAAGGACAGCGTAGCTAACATACCGGTCCATACTGCTGTAATGATATGCTATGTGGTTCATAAGGACAGTGTAGCTAACATACCGGTACATACTGCTGTAATGATATGCTATGTGGTTCATAAGGACAGCGTAGCTAGCTAACATACCGGTACATACTGCTGTAATGATATGCTATGTGGTTCATAAGGACAGTGTAGCTAACATACCGGTCCATACTGCTGTAATGATATGCTATGTGGTTCA
The DNA here is from genome assembly GCF_045679555.1 of Salvelinus alpinus. Classification (NCBI taxonomy): domain Eukaryota; kingdom Metazoa; phylum Chordata; class Actinopteri; order Salmoniformes; family Salmonidae; genus Salvelinus; species Salvelinus alpinus. The sequence continues at coordinate 2,173,223 of NC_092091.1, forward strand.
TAAGGACAGCGTAGCTAGCTAACATACCGGTCCATACTGCTGTAATGATATGCTATGTGGTTCATAAGGACAGCGTAGCTAACATACCGGTCCATACTGCTGTAATGATATGCTATGTGGTTCATAAGGACAGTGTAGCTAACATACTGGTCCATACTGCTGTAATGATATGCTATGTGGTTCATAAGGACAGTGTAGCTAGCTAACATACCGGTCCATACTGCTGTAATGATATGCTATGTGGTTCATAAGGACAGCGTAGCTAGCTAACATACCGGTCCATACTGCTGTAATGATATGCTATGTGGTTCATAAGGACAGTGTAGCTAACATACCGGTCCATACTGCTGTAATGATATGCTATGTGGTTCATAAGGACAGTGTAGCTAGCTAACATACCGGTCCATACTGCTGTAATGATATGCTATGTGGTTCATAAGGACAGTGTAGTTAACATACCGGTCCATACTGCTGTAATGATATGCTATGTGGTTCATAAGGACAGTGTAGCTAACATACCGGTCCATACTGCTGTAATGATATGCTATGTGGTTCATAAGGACAGTGTAGCTAGCTAACATACCGGTCCATACTGCTGTAATGATATGCTATGTGGTTCATAAGGACAGCGTAGCTAACATACCGGTCCATACTGCTGTAATGATATGCTATGTGGTTCATAAGGACAGTGTAGCTAACATACTGGTCCATACTGCTGTAATGATATGCTATGTGGTTCATAAGGACAGTGTAGCTAGCTAACATACCGGTCCATACTGCTGTAATGATATGCTATGTGGTTCATAAGGACAGTGTAGCTAACATACCGGTACATACTGCTGTAATGATATGCTATGTGGTTCATAAGGACAGCGTAGCTAACATACCGGTCCATACTGCTGTAATGATATGCTATGTGGTTCATAAGGACAGTGTAGCTAACATACCGGTCCATACTGCTGTAATGATATGCTATGTGGTTCATAAGGACAGTGTAGCTAACATACCGGTCCATACTGCTGTAATGATATGCTATGTGGTTCATAAGGACAGCGTAGCTAGCTAACATACCGGTCCATACTGCTGTAATGAGATGCTATGTGGTTCATAAGGACAGTGTAGCTAGCTAACATACCGGTCCATACTGCTGTAATGATATGCTATGTGGTTCATAAGGACAGCGTAGCTAGCTAACATACCGGTACATACTGCTGTAATGATATGCTATGTGGTTCATAAGGATAGCGTAGCTAACATACCGGTCCATACTGCTGTAATGATATGCTATGTGGTTCATAAGGACAGTGTAGCTAACATACCGGTACATACTGCTGTAATGATATGCTATGTGGTTCATAAGGACAGTGTAGCTAGCTAACATACCGGTCCATACTGCTGTAATGATATGCTATGTGGTTCATAAGGACAGTGTAGCTAACATACCGGTCCATACTGCTGTAATGATATGCTATGTGGTTCATAAGGACAGTGTAGCTAACATACCGGTCCATACTGCTGTAATGATATGCTATGTGGTTCATAAGGACAGTGTAGCTAACATACCGGTACATACTGCTGTAATGATATGCTATGTGGTTCATAAGGACAGTGTAGCTAACATACCGGTCCATACTGCTGTAATGATATGCTATGTGGTTCATAAGGACAGTGTAGCTAGCTAACATACCGGTCCATACTGCTGTAATGATATGTTATGTGGTTCATAAGGACAGTGTAGCTAGTTAACATACCGGTCCATACTGCTGTAATGATATGCTATGTGGTTCATAAGGACAGTGTAGCTAACATACCGGTACATACTGCTGTAATGATATGCTATGTGGTTCATAAGGACAGTGTAGCTAACATACCGGTCCATACTGCTGTAATGATATGCTATGTGGTTCATAAGGACAGTGTAGCTAACATACCGGTACATACTGCTGTAATGATATGTTATGTGGTTCATAAGGACAGCGTAGCTAACATACCGGTCCATACTGCTGTAATGATATGCTATGTGGTTCATAAGGACAGTGTAGCTAACATACCGGTCCATACTGCTGTAATGATATGCTATGTGGTTCATAAGGACAGCGTAGCTAGCTAACATACCGGTCCATACTGCTGTAATGATATGCTATGTGGTTCATAAGGACAGCGTAGCTAACATACCGGTCCATACTGCTGTAATGATATGCTATGTGGTTCATAAGGACAGCGTAGCTAGCTAACATACCGGTCCATACTGCTGTAATGATATGCTATGTGGTTCATAAGGACAGTGTAGCTAGCTAACATACCGGTCCAAACTGCTGTAATGATATGCTATGTGGTTCATAAGGACAGTGTAGTTAACATACCGGTCCATACTGCTGTAATGATATGCTATGTGGTTCATAAGGACAGTGTAGCTAGCTAACATACCGGTCCATACTGCTGTAATGATATGCTATGTGGTTCATAAGGACAGTGTAGCTAACATACCGGTACATACTGCTGTAATGATATGCTATGTGGTTCATAAGGACAGTGTAGCTAACATACCGGTCCATACTGCTGTAATGATATGCTATGTGGTTCATAAGGACAGTGTAGCTAACATACCGGTACATACTGCTGTAATGATATGTTATGTGGTTCATAAGGACAGCGTAGCTAACATACCGGTCCATACTGCTGTAATGATATGCTATGTGGTTCATAAGGACAGTGTAGCTAACATACCGGTCCATACTGCTGTAATGATATGCTATGTGGTTCATAAGGACAGCGTAGCTAGCTAACATACCGGTCCATACTGCTGTAATGATATGCTATGTGGTTCATAAGGACAGCGTAGCTAACATACCGGTCCATACTGCTGTAATGATATGCTATGTGGTTCATAAGGACAGCGTAGCTAGCTAACATACCGGTCCATACTGCTGTAATGATATGCTATGTGGTTCATAAGGACAGTGTAGCTAGCTAACATACCGGTCCAAACTGCTGTAATGATATGCTATGTGGTTCATAAGGACAGTGTAGTTAACATACCGGTCCATACTGCTGTAATGATATGCTATGTGGTTCATAAGGACAGTGTAGCTAGCTAACATACCGGTCCATACTGCTGTAATGATATGCTATGTGGTTCATAAGGACAGTGTAGCTAGCTAACATACCGGTCCATACTGCTGTAATGATATGCTATGTGGTTCATAAGGACAGTGTAGCTAACATACCGGTACATACTGCTGTAATGATATGCTATGTGGTTCATAAGGACAGCGTAGCTAGCTAACATACCGGTACATACTGCTGTAATGATATGCTATGTGGTTCATAAGGACAGTGTAGCTAACATACCGGTCCATACTGCTGTAATGATATGCTATGTGGTTCATAAGGACAGCGTAGCTAGCTAACATACCAGTCCATACTGCTGTAATGATATGCTATGTGGTTCATAAGGACAGCGTAGCTAACATACCGGTCCATACTGCTGTAATGATATGCTATGTGGTTCATAAGGACAGTGTAGCTGACATACTGGTCCATACTGCTGTAATGATATGCTATGTGGTTCATAAGGACAGTGTAGCTAGCTAACATACCGGTCCATACTGCTGTAATGATATGCTATGTGGTTCATAAGGACAGTGTAGCTAACATACCGGTACATACTGCTGTAATGATATGCTATGTGGTTCATAAGGACAGCGTAGCTAACATACCGGTCCATACTGCTGTAATGATATGCTATGTGGTTCATAAGGACAGCGTAGCTAGCTAACATACCGGTCCATACTGCTGTAATGATATGCTATGTGGTTCATAAGGACAGTGTAGCTAGCTAACATACCGGTCCATACTGCTGTAATGATATGCTATGTGGTTCATAAGGACAGCGTAGCTAGCTAACATACCGGTACATACTGCTGTAATGATATGCTATGTGGTTCATAAGGATAGCGTAGCTAACATACCGGTCCATACTGCTGTAATGATATGCTATGTGGTTCATAAGGACAGTGTAGCTAACATACCGGTACATACTGCTGTAATGATATGCTATGTGGTTCATAAGGACAGTGTAGCTAGCTAACATACCGGTCCATACTGCTGTAATGATATGCTATGTGGTTCATAAGGACAGTGTAGCTAACATACCGGTCCATACTGCTGTAATGATATGCTATGTGGTTCATAAGGACAGTGTAGCTAACATACCGGTCCATACTGCTGTAATGATATGCTATGTGGTTCATAAGGACAGTGTAGCTAACATACCGGTACATACTGCTGTAATGATATGCTATGTGGTTCATAAGGACAGTGTAGCTAACATACCGGTCCATACTGCTGTAATGATATGCTATGTGGTTCATAAGGACAGCGTAGCTAGCTAACATACCGGTCCATACTGCTGTAATGATATGCTATGTGGTTCATAAGGACAGTGTAGCTAGCTAACATACCGGTCCATACTGCTGTAATGATATGCTATGTGGTTCATAAGGACAGTGTAGCTAGCTAACATACCGGTCCATACTGCTGTAATGATATGCTATGTGGTTCATAAGGACAGTGTAGCTAACATACCGGTACATACTGCTGTAATGATATGCTATGTGGTTCATAAGGACAGTGTAGCTAACATACCGGTCCATACTGCTGTAATGATATGCTATGTGGTTCATAAGGACAGTGTAGCTAACATACCGGTACATACTGCTGTAATGATATGTTATGTGGTTCATAAGGACAGCGTAGCTAACATACCGGTCCATACTGCTGTAATGATATGCTATGTGGTTCATAAGGACAGTGTAGCTAACATACCGGTCCATACTGCTGTAATGATATGCTATGTGGTTCATAAGGACAGCGTAGCTAGCTAACATACCGGTCCATACTGCTGTAATGATATGCTATGTGGTTCATAAGGACAGCGTAGCTAACATACCGGTCCATACTGCTGTAATGATATGCTATGTGGTTCATAAGGACAGTGTAGCTAACATACCGGTACATACTGCTGTAATGATATGTTATGTGGTTCATAAGGACAGCGTAGCTAACATACCGGTCCATACTGCTGTAATGATATGCTATGTGGTTCATAAGGACAGTGTAGCTAACATACCGGTCCATACTGCTGTAATGATATGCTATGTGGTTCATAAGGACAGCGTAGCTAGCTAACATACCGGTCCATACTGCTGTAATGATATGCTATGTGGTTCATAAGGACAGCGTAGCTAACATACCGGTCCATACTGCTGTAATGATATGCTATGTGGTTCATAAGGACAGCGTAGCTAGCTAACATACCGGTCCATACTGCTGTAATGATATGCTATGTGGTTCATAAGGACAGTGTAGCTAGCTAACATACCGGTCCAAACTGCTGTAATGATATGCTATGTGGTTCATAAGGACAGTGTAGTTAACATACCGGTCCATACTGCTGTAATGATATGCTATGTGGTTCATAAGGACAGTGTAGCTAGCTAACATACCGGTCCATACTGCTGTAATGATATGCTATGTGGTTCATAAGGACAGTGTAGCTAGCTAACATACCGGTCCATACTGCTGTAATGATATGCTATGTGGTTCATAAGGACAGTGTAGCTAACATACCGGTACATACTGCTGTAATGATATGCTATGTGGTTCATAAGGACAGCGTAGCTAGCTAACATACCGGTACATACTGCTGTAATGATATGCTATGTGGTTCATAAGGACAGTGTAGCTAACATACCGGTCCATACTGCTGTAATGATATGCTATGTGGTTCATAAGGACAGTGTAGCTAGCTAACATACCGGTCCATACTGCTGTAATGATATGCTATGTGGTTCATAAGGACAGTGTAGCTAACATACCGGTCCATACTGCTGTAATGATATGCTATGTGGTTCATAAGGACAGTGTAGCTAACATACCGGTCCATACTGCTGTAATGATATGCTATGTGGTTCATAAGGACAGTGTAGCTAACATACCGGTACATACTGCTGTAATGATATGTTATGTGGTTCATAAGGACAGCGTAGCTAACATACCGGTCCATACTGCTGTAATGATATGCTATGTGGTTCATAAGGACAGTGTAGCTAACATACCGGTCCATACTGCTGTAATGATATGCTATGTGGTTCATAAGGACAGCGTAGCTAGCTAACATACCGGTCCATACTGCTGTAATGATATGCTATGTGGTTCATAAGGACAGCGTAGCTAACATACCGGTCCATACTGCTGTAATGATATGCTATGTGGTTCATAAGGACAGTGTAGCTAACATACCGGTACATACTGCTGTAATGATATGTTATGTGGTTCATAAGGACAGCGTAGCTAACATACCGGTCCATACTGCTGTAATGATATGCTATGTGGTTCATAAGGACAGTGTAGCTAACATACCGGTCCATACTGCTGTAATGATATGCTATGTGGTTCATAAGGACAGCGTAGCTAGCTAACATACCGGTCCATACTGCTGTAATGATATGCTATGTGGTTCATAAGGACAGCGTAGCTAACATACCGGTCCATACTGCTGTAATGATATGCTATGTGGTTCATAAGGACAGCGTAGCTAGCTAACATACCGGTCCATACTGCTGTAATGATATGCTATGTGGTTCATAAGGACAGTGTAGCTAGCTAACATACCGGTCCAAACTGCTGTAATGATATGCTATGTGGTTCATAAGGACAGTGTAGTTAACATACCGGTCCATACTGCTGTAATGATATGCTATGTGGTTCATAAGGACAGTGTAGCTAGCTAACATACCGGTCCATACTGCTGTAATGATATGCTATGTGGTTCATAAGGACAGTGTAGCTAACATACCGGTACATACTGCTGTAATGATATGCTATGTGGTTCATAAGGACAGCGTAGCTAGCTAACATACCGGTACATACTGCTGTAATGATATGCTATGTGGTTCATAAGGACAGTGTAGCTAACATACCGGTCCATACTGCTGTAATGATATGCTATGTGGTTCATAAGGACAGCGTAGCTAGCTAACATACCAGTCCATACTGCTGTAATGATATGCTATGTGGTTCATAAGGACAGCGTAGCTAACATACCGGTCCATACTGCTGTAATGATATGCTATGTGGTTCATAAGGACAGTGTAGCTGACATACTGGTCCATACTGCTGTAATGATATGCTATGTGGTTCATAAGGACAGCGTAGCTAGCTAACATACCGGTCCATACTGCTGTAATGATATGCTATGTGGTTCATAAGGACAGTGTAGCTAGCTAACATACCGGTCCATACTGCTGTAATGATATGCTATGTGGTTCATAAGGACAGCGTAGCTAGCTAACATACCGGTACATACTGCTGTAATGATATGCTATGTGGTTCATAAGGATAGCGTAGCTAACATACCGGTCCATACTGCTGTAATGATATGCTATGTGGTTCATAAGGACAGTGTAGCTAACATACCGGTACATACTGCTGTAATGATATGCTATGTGGTTCATAAGGACAGTGTAGCTAGCTAACATACCGGTCCATACTGCTGTAATGATATGCTATGTGGTTCATAAGGACAGTGTAGCTAACATACCGGTCCATACTGCTGTAATGATATGCTATGTGGTTCATAAGGACAGTGTAGCTAACATACCGGTCCATACTGCTGTAATGATATGCTATGTGGTTCATAAGGACAGTGTAGCTAACATACCGGTACGTACTGCTGTAATGATATGCTATGTGGTTCATAAGGACAGTGTAGCTAACATACCGGTCCATACTGCTGTAATGATATGCTATGTGGTTCATAAGGACAGCGTAGCTAGCTAACATACCGGTCCATACTGCTGTAATGATATGCTATGTGGTTCATAAGGACAGTGTAGCTAGCTAACATACCGGTCCATACTGCTGTAATGATATGCTATGTGGTTCATAAGGACAGCGTAGCTAGCTAACATACCGGTACATACTGCTGTAATGATATGCTATGTGGTTCATAAGGATAGCGTAGCTAACATACCGGTCCATACTGCTGTAATGATATGCTATGTGGTTCATAAGGACAGTGTAGCTAACATACCGGTACATACTGCTGTAATGATATGCTATGTGGTTCATAAGGACAGTGTAGCTAGCTAACATACCGGTCCATACTGCTGTAATGATATGCTATGTGGTTCATAAGGACAGTGTAGCTAACATACCGGTCCATACTGCTGTAATGATATGCTATGTGGTTCATAAGGACAGTGTAGCTAACATACCGGTCCATACTGCTGTAATGATATGCTATGTGGTTCATAAGGACAGTGTAGCTAACATACCGGTCCATACTGCTGTAATGATATGCTATGTGGTTCATAAGGACAGTGTAGCTAGCTAACATACCGGTCCATACTGCTGTAATGATATGCTATGTGGTTCATAAGGACAGTGTAGCTAACATACCGGTCCATACTGCTGTAATGATATGCTATGTGGTTCATAAGGACAGTGTAGCTAACATACCGGTCCATACTGCTGTAATGATATGCTATGTGGTTCATAAGGACAGCGTAGCTAGCTAACATACCGGTCCATACTGCTGTAATGATATGCTATGTGGTTCATAAGGACAGTGTAGCTAGCTAACATACCGGTCCAAACTGCTGTAATGATATGCTATGTGGTTCATAAGGACAGTGTAGTTAACATACCGGTCCATACTGCTGTAATGATATGCTATGTGGTTCATAAGGACAGTGTAGCTAGCTAACATACCGGTCCATACTGCTGTAATGATATGCTATGTGGTTCATAAGGACAGTGTAGCTAGCTAACATACCGGTCCATACTGCTGTAATGATATGCTATGTGGTTCATAAGGACAGTGTAGCTAGCTAACATACCGGTCCATACTGCTGTAATGATATGCTATGTGGTTCATAAGGACAGCGTAGCTAACATACCGGTCCATACTGCTGTAATGATATGCTATGTGGTTCATAAGGACAGTGTAGCTAACATACCGGTACATACTGCTGTAATGATATGCTATGTGGTTCATAAGGACAGCGTAGCTAGCTAACATACCGGTACATACTGCTGTAATGATATGCTATGTGGTTCATAAGGACAGTGTAGCTAACATACCGGTCCATACTGCTGTAATGATATGCTATGTGGTTCATAAGGACAGCGTAGCTAGCTAACATACCGGTCCATACTGCTGTAATGATATGCTATGTGGTTCATAAGGACAGCGTAGCTAACATACCGGTCCATACTGCTGTAATGATATGCTATGTGGTTCATAAGGACAGTGTAGCTAACATACTGGTCCATACTGCTGTAATGATATGCTATGTGGTTCATAAGGACAGTGTAGCTAGCTAACATACCGGTCCATACTGCTGTAATGATATGCTATCTGGTTCATAAGGACAGCGTAGCTAGCTAACATACCGGTCCATACTGCTGTAATGATATGCTATGTGGTTCATAAGGACAGTGTAGTTAACATACCGGTCCATACTGCTGTAATGATATGCTATGTGGTTCATAAGGACAGTGTAGCTAGCTAACATACCGGTGCATACTGCTGTAATGATATGCTATGTGGTTCATAAGGACAGTGTAGCTAGCTAACATACCGGTCCATACTGCTGTAATGATATGCTATGTGGTTCATAAGGACAGCGTAGCTAGCTAACATACCGGTACATACTGCTGTAATGATATGCTATGTGGTTCATAAGGACAGTGTAGCTAGCTAACATACCGGTCCATACTGCTGTAATGATATGCTATGTGGTTCATAAGGACAGTGTAGCTAGCTAACATACCGGTCCATACTGCCGTAATGATATGCTATGTGGTTCATAAGGACAGCGTAGCTAGCTAACATACCGGTACATACTGCTGTAATGATATGCTATGTGGTTCATAAGGACAGCGTAGCTAACATACCGGTCCATACTGCTGTAATGATATGCTATGTGGTTCATAAGGACAGTGTAGCTAGCTAACATACCGGTCCATACTGCTGTAATGATATGCTATGTGGTTCATAAGGACAGCGTAGCTAGCTAACATACCGGTCCATACTGCTGTAATGATATGCTATGTGGTTCATAAGGACAGTGTAGCTAACATACCGGTCCATACTGCTGTAATGATATGCTATGTGGTTCATAAGGACAGCGTAGCTAGCTAACATACCGGTCCATACTGCTGTAATGATATGCTATGTGGTTCATAAGGACAGTGTAGCTAGCTAACATACCGGTCCATACTGCTGTAATGATATGCTATGTGGTTCATAAGGACAGTGTAGCTAGCTAACATACCGGTCCATACTGCTGTAATGATATGCTATGTGGTTCATAAGGACAGCGTAGCTAACATACCGGTACATACTGCTGTAATGATATGCTATGTGGTTCATAAGGACAGCGTAGCTAACATACCGGTCCATACTGCTGTAATGATATGCTATGTGGTTCATAAGGACAGTGTAGCTAGCTAACATACCGGTACATACTGCTGTAATGATATGCTATGTGGTTCATAAGGACAGTGTAGCTAACATACCGGTACATACTGCTGTAATGATATGCTATGTGGTTCATAAGGACAGTGTAGCTAATATACCGGTACATACTGCTGTAATGATATGCTATGTGGTTCATAAGGACAGTGTAGCTAACATACCGGTACATACTGCTGTAATGATATGTTATGTGGTTCATAAGGACAGCGTAGCTAACATACCGGTCCATACTGCTGTAATGATATGCTATGTGGTTCATAAGGACAGTGTAGCTAACATACCGGTCCATACTGCTGTAATGATATGCTATGTGGTTCATAAGGACAGCGTAGCTAGCTAACATACCGGTCCATACTGCTGTAATGATATGCTATGTGGTTCATAAGGACAGCGTAGCTAACATACCGGTCCATACTGCTGTAATGATATGCTATGTGGTTCATAAGGACAGCGTAGCTAGCTAACATACCGGTCCATACTGCTGTAATGATATGCTATGTGGTTCATAAGGACAGTGTAGCTAGCTAACATACCGGTCCATACTGCTGTAATGATATGCTATGTGGTTCATAAGGACAGTGTAGTTAACATACAGGTCCATACTGCTGTAATGATATGCTATGTGGTTCATAAGGACAGTGTAGCTAGCTAACATACCGGTCCATACTGCTGTAATGATATGCTATGTGGTTCATAAGGACAGTGTAGCTAGCTAACATACCGGTCCATACTGCTGTAATGATATGCTATGTGGTTCATAAGGACAGTGTAGCTAGCTAACATACCGGTCCATACTGCTGTAATGATATGCTATGTGGTTCATAAGGACAGCGTAGCTAACATACCGGTCCATACTGCTGTAATGATATGCTATGTGGTTCATAAGGACAGTGTAGCTAACATACCGGTACATACTGCTGTAATGATATGCTATGTGGTTCATAAGGACAGCGTAGCTAGCTAACATACCGGTACATACTGCTGTAATGATATGCTATGTGGTTCATAAGGACAGTGTAGCTAACATACCGGTCCATACTGCTGTAATGATATGCTATGTGGTTCATAAGGACAGCGTAGCTAGCTAACATACCGGTCCATACTGCTGTAATGATATGCTATGTGGTTCATAAGGACAGCGTAGCTAACATACCGGTCCATACTGCTGTAATGATATGCTATGTGGTTCATAAGGACAGTGTAGCTAACATACTGGTCCATACTGCTGTAATGATATGCTATGTGGTTCATAAGGACAGTGTAGCTAGCTAACATACCGGTCCATACTGCTGTAATGATATGCTATGTGGTTCATAAGGACAGCGTAGCTAGCTAACATACCGGTCCATACTGCTGTAATGATATGCTATGTGGTTCATAAGGACAGTGTAGCTAACATACCGGTCCATACTGCTGTAATGATATGCTATGTGGTTCATAAGGACAGTGTAGCTAGCTAACATACCGGTCCATACTGCTGTAATGATATGCTATGTGGTTCATAAGGACAGTGTAGTTAACATACCGGTCCATACTGCTGTAATGATATGCTATGTGGTTCATAAGGACAGTGTAGCTAACATACCGGTCCATACTGCTGTAATGATATGCTATGTGGTTCATAAGGACAGTGTAGCTAGCTAACATACCGGTCCATACTGCTGTAATGATATGCTATGTGGTTCATAAGGACAGCGTAGCTAACATACCGGTCCATACTGCTGTAATGATATGCTATGTGGTTCATAAGGACAGTGTAGCTAACATACTGGTCCATACTGCTGTAATGATATGCTATGTGGTTCATAAGGACAGTGTAGCTAGCTAACATACCGGTCCATACTGCTGTAATGATATGCTATGTGGTTCATAAGGACAGTGTAGCTAACATACCGGTACATACTGCTGTAATGATATGCTATGTGGTTCATAAGGACAGCGTAGCTAACATACCGGTCCATACTGCTGTAATGATATGCTATGTGGTTCATAAGGACAGTGTAGCTAACATACCGGTCCATACTGCTGTAATGATATGCTATGTGGTTCATAAGGACAGTGTAGCTAACATACCGGTCCATACTGCTGTAATGATATGCTATGTGGTTCATAAGGACAGCGTAGCTAGCTAACATACCGGTCCATACTGCTGTAATGAGATGCTATGTGGTTCATAAGGACAGTGTAGCTAGCTAACATACCGGTCCATACTGCTGTAATGATATGCTATGTGGTTCATAAGGACAGCGTAGCTAGCTAACATACCGGTACATACTGCTGTAATGATATGCTATGTGGTTCATAAGGATAGCGTAGCTAACATACCGGTCCATACTGCTGTAATGATATGCTATGTGGTTCATAAGGACAGTGTAGCTAACATACCGGTACATACTGCTGTAATGATATGCTATGTGGTTCATAAGGACAGTGTAGCTAGCTAACATACCGGTCCATACTGCTGTAATGATATGCTATGTGGTTCATAAGGACAGTGTAGCTAACATACCGGTCCATACTGCTGTAATGATATGCTATGTGGTTCATAAGGACAGTGTAGCTAACATACCGGTCCATACTGCTGTAATGATATGCTATGTGGTTCATAAGGACAGTGTAGCTAACATACCGGTACATACTGCTGTAATGATATGCTATGTGGTTCATAAGGACAGTGTAGCTAACATACCGGTCCATACTGCTGTAATGATATGCTATGTGGTTCATAAGGACAGTGTAGCTAGCTAACATACCGGTCCATACTGCTGTAATGATATGTTATGTGGTTCATAAGGACAGTGTAGCTAGTTAACATACCGGTCCATACTGCTGTAATGATATGCTATGTGGTTCATAAGGACAGTGTAGCTAACATACCGGTACATACTGCTGTAATGATATGCTATGTGGTTCATAAGGACAGTGTAGCTAACATACCGGTCCATACTGCTGTAATGATATGCTATGTGGTTCATAAGGACAGTGTAGCTAACATACCGGTACATACTGCTGTAATGATATGTTATGTGGTTCATAAGGACAGCGTAGCTAACATACCGGTCCATACTGCTGTAATGATATGCTATGTGGTTCATAAGGACAGTGTAGCTAACATACCGGTCCATACTGCTGTAATGATATGCTATGTGGTTCATAAGGACAGCGTAGCTAGCTAACATACCGGTCCATACTGCTGTAATGATATGCTATGTGGTTCATAAGGACAGCGTAGCTAACATACCGGTCCATACTGCTGTAATGATATGCTATGTGGTTCATAAGGACAGCGTAGCTAGCTAACATACCGGTCCATACTGCTGTAATGATATG
>NC_092091.1:2187198-2237198 GCF_045679555.1 Salvelinus alpinus
CCGGTCCATACTGCTGTAATGATATGCTATGTGGTTCATAAGGACAGTGTAGCTAGCTAACATACCGGTCCATACTGCTGTAATGATATGCTATGTGGTTCATAAGGACAGTGTAGCTAGCTAACATACCTGTCCATACTGCTGTAATGATATGCTATGTGGTTCATAAGGACAGTGTAGCTAACATACCGGTACATAATGCTGTAATGATATGCTATGTGGTTCGTAAGAATTGCGTAACTAACAAATTGTCAGCCAACATAACATGCAACTTATTAGAAAAGTAATTACTTCATTACATTACTCAACATTTTCTTAACGTTTGTCATAATTAGTTAAAGCAATGAATTTGTATCCGCTCTCGTCGGACGTCAGCTGCATATATTCCGCCATTTTCTTCAAATACGAAAACGTTGTGAAGCAACGCCCATTTCCAGATGAATTGCATTATGGACACTAAAAGCACGGAAATCGTGCCCGCTGTTTGTATTCTTCGTATTTTGGTGAATGTAGTACAACATCTGGGAACTTTTGGCATACTAACTTTATCTATCCATACTATGACCAATAAGCATACTACATTTACGTCAGAAATAGTATGGGTAGTGCGGTTAGTATGAGTATGCGGTATTCCAACACAGCTCCATTCCCCTTTAAGTTATGCACATCTTTCATTTTTGTGTTTATCTGTGTTTATTTTTTTTTTGTAACACATTTGAATATGTATCCTTCAAAATGTATATGGAAAAATGTATATTCACAACAACATCACAGCACAGATTGACTCGCTGCTTTTATTTACTTCCTGCTTTTATTTACTTCCTGCTTTTATTTACTGCTTTGCTCCTATCGGTACACTCAAAATGGCTGCCAGTCCAGGGGGATGATATCATCTCAGTCCCATAATGGCACAATTTACTTGAATGGGGACGACCGTTCTATTCATTCTATTTCTGTGGGTAAAACATGTTGAAGGATGATATCTCAATCCCATAATATATATCTTTTTAAACAGTGTTTTGATTCTTTCTCACATCATGCCTTTACAATAATGTTACATACAGTAGTTGGAACAAAACCAATGTGAATGTTGATATACAGACCAAAACACAAACAGAATGTAGCGCGTGAAATAAAACACACATTCCACACGAAGAACTATCGGAATATCAGAAGAACCCTGTTGCCCACTGAGGAGTTCAATAAAAGCACACCATTCTGTAATCTAATTCATTAACAATAGTGCCCCCGTGGAGGTGATGTGAGTAGTTACCAAATATACCTGAAATAAACACAGAAGTCATAATGTAAAAGACGAGAGTGCAGAAAGCCTGATACGTGTAAGATAATTGAGAGTCATTTTAAA
Organism: Salvelinus alpinus; assembly: GCF_045679555.1. NCBI lineage: Eukaryota > Metazoa > Chordata > Actinopteri > Salmoniformes > Salmonidae > Salvelinus > Salvelinus alpinus. The sequence goes on from NC_092091.1 coordinate 2,188,565, forward strand.
CAACTATGAGGAAAATAGCCTGGCCTGCATTAGTGAAGGAGAAGGCAGATATGACTCTCATTGTCCACTCCTCCAACCCACAAACAAGGATTTGTGACTAATCGGATAACAACACATGATGGAAATATGACATTAGGGTTGTTAGTTGTAGATCTACATTCCTCTATTAAATCAACCTGAGAGGGGCCATTCAGGTGAGGGCCCTGCCTGGTGTTTCCCCTAGAAATACAATGACTGGCATGGCTACACTTAAAATGGAAAGTGGACATGAATGGGATCATGTGTTCTAGTCATTCTCATTTCTATGGTGTTTCCAGTCCTGTGTTCTGCTTCTCTACGCCATCTCAATTGGCTCCTGTTGCAGTGGTGTCGCCATCTTGACTTCTTCCACTTTCTTTGGTGCACTTTTGTGATTCTTACTGATATTTGATATAAAAGGGTAGTTAGTTATTTGTAGCATAATTATGCCAAATTACAACAACAAAAAATAATTCTGTATGATTATTTAAATCTTATTATTTAAATGTCTTCTCTTTTTAATTAAAGAGAATGATGAACTGTGTACTGTACTGTATCAACAGAGAATGAACAGTGTACTGTCCTGTACTGTAGCACCAGAGAATGATTAACAGTGTACTGTACTGTATCACCAGTAATGATGAAAACTGTACTGTACTGTATCAACAGAGAATGAACAGTGTACTGTACTGTACTGTATCAACAGAGAATGAACAGTGTACTGTACTGTACTGTACTGTATCAACAGAGAATGACGAACGGTGTACTTACTTGCTCTGTATCACCAGGAAAATAACGACCCCAATAATTATTCCTCCCGTGATCCCCAACACCACTCCCAGAATCAGGGCTGCAGGAAGCAGAATAACGTGAGTGTTTTGTTAACAACAATAACATAAGTTAACTAATTAATAAAAGATCAAAACTGTAGAATAGACCTACACTATATAGACAAAAGTATGTGGACACCCCTTCAAATTAGTGGATTTGGCTATTTCAGCCGTTGCTGACCGGTGTATAAAATTGAATAACACAGTGTACTGTACTGTACTGTATCACCAGAGAATGAACACTGTACTGTACTGTACTGTACTGTACTGTACTGTATCACCAGAGAATGAACAGTGTACTGTACTGTACTGTATCACCAGAGAATGAACAGTGTAATGTACTGTACTGTATCACCAGAGAATGAACAGTGTACTGTACTGTACTGTACTGTATCACCAGAGAATGAACACTGTACTGTACTGTACTGTATCACCAGAGAATGAACAGTGTACTGTACTGTACTGTACTGTACTGTATCACCAGAGAATGAACAGTGTACTGTACTGTACTGTATCACCAGAGAATGAACAGTGTACTGTACTGTACTGTAGCACCAGAGAATGAACAGTGTACTGTACTGTACTGTACTGTATCACCAGAGAATGAACAGTGTACTGTACTGTACTGTATCACCAGAGAATGAACAGTGTACTGTACTGTACTGTATCACCAGAGAATGAACAGTGTACTGTACTGTACTGTATCACCAGAGAATGAACAGTGTACTGTACTGTACTGTATCACCAGAGAATGAACAGTGTACTGTACTGTACTGTATCACCAGAGAATGAACAGTGTACTGTACTGTACTGTACTGTACTGTATCACCAGAGAATGAACAGTGTACTGTACTGTACTGTATCACCAGAGAATGAACAGTGTACTGTACTGTACTGTATCACCAGAGAATGAACAGTGTACTGTACTGTACTGTATCACCAGAGAATGAACAGTGTACTGTACTGTACTGTACTGTATCACCAGAGAATGAACAGTGTACTGTACTGTACTGTATCACCAGAGAATGAACACTGTACTGTACTGTACTGTATCACCAGAGAATGAACACTGTACTGTACTGTACTGTACTGTACTGTACTGTATCACCAGAGAATGAACACTGTACTGTACTGTACTGTACTGTACTGTATCACCAGAGAATGAACAGTGTACTGTACTGTACTGTATCACCAGAGAATGAACAGTGTACTGTACTGTACTGTATCACCAGAGAATGAACAGTGTACTGTACTGTACTGTACCGTATCACCAGAGAATGAACACTGTACTGTACTGTACTGTATCACCAGAGAATGAACAGTGTACTGTACTGTACTGTACTGTACTGTACTGTATCACCAGAGAATGAACAGTGTACTGTACTGTACTGTATCACCAGAGAATGAACAGTGTACTGTACTGTACTGTAGCACCAGAGAATGAACAGTGTACTGTACTGTACTGTGCTGTACTGTATCACCAGAGAATGAACAGTGTACTGTACTGTACTGTATCACCAGAGAATGAACAGTGTACTGTACTGTACTGTATCACCAGAGAATGAACAGTGTACTGTACTGTACTGTATCACCAGAGAATGAACAGTGTACTGTACTGTACTGTATCACCAGAGAATGAACAGTGTACTGTACTGTACTGTACTGTATCACCAGAGAATGAACAGTGTACTGTACTGTACTGTATCACCAGAGAATGAACAGTGTACTGTACTGTACTGTATCACCAGATAATGAACAGTGTACTGTACTGTACTGTATCACCAGAGAATGAACAGTGTACTGTACTGTACTGTACTGTATCACCAGAGAATGAACAGTGTACTGTACTGTACTGTATCACCAGAGAATGAACAGTGTACTGTACTGTATCAACAGAGAATGAACAGTGTACTGTACTGTACTGTACTGTACTGTATCACCAGAGAATGAACAGTGTACTGTACTGTACTGTACTGTATCACCAGAGAATGAACAGTGTACTGTACTGTACTGTACTGTATCACCAGAGAATGAACAGTGTACTGTACTGTACTGTATCACCAGAGAATGAACAGTGTACTGTACTGTATCACCAGAGAATGAACAGTGTACTGTACTGTACTGTACTGTATCACCAGAGAATGAACTGTGTACTGTACTGTACTGTACTGTATCACCAGAGAATGAACAGTGTACTGTACTGTACTGTACTGTATCACCAGAGAATGAACTGTGTACTGTACTGTACTGTACTGTATCACCAGAGAATGAACAGTGTACTGTACTGTACTGTACTGTATCACCAGAGAATGAACAGTGTACTGTACTGTACTGTACTGTATCACCAGAGAATGAACTGTGTACTGTACTGTACTGTACTGTATCACCAGAGAATGAACTGTGTACTGTACTGTACTGTACTGTATCACCAGAGAATGAACAGTGTACTGTACTGTACTGTACTGTATCACCAGAGAATGAACAGTGTACTGTACTGTACTGTACTGTATCACCAGAGAATGAACAGTGTACTGTACTGTACTGTACTGTACTGTACTGTACTGTATCACCAGAGAATGAACAGTGTACTGTACTGTACTGTATCACCAGAGAATGAACAGTGTACTGTACTGTACTGTACTGTATCACCAGAGAATGAACAGTGTACTGTACTGTACTGTACTGTACTGTATCACCAGAGAATGAACAGTGTACTGTACTGTACTGTATCACCAGAGAATGAACAGTGTACTGTACTGTACTGTACTGTACTGTATCAACAGAGAATGAACAGTGTACTGTACTGTACTGTATCACCAGAGAATGAACAGTGTACTGTACTGTACTGTACTGTACTGTACTGTACTGTATCAACAGAGAATGAACAGTGTACTGTACTGTACTGTATCACCAGTAATGATTAACAGTGTACTGTACTGTACTGTACTGTACTGTACTGTATCAACAGAGAATGAACACTGTACTGTACTGTATCAACAGAGAATGAACAGTGTACTGTACTGTACTGTACTGTACTGTATCACCAGAGAATGAACAGTGTACTGTACTGTACTGTACTGTATCACCAGAGAATGAACTGTGTACTGTACTGTACTGTACTGTATCACCAGAGAATGAACAGTGTACTGTACTGTACTGTATCACCAGAGAATGAACAGTGTACTGTACTGTATCAACAGAGAATGAACAGTGTACTGTACTGTACTGTACTGTACTGTATCACCAGAGAATGAACAGTGTACTGTACTGTACTGTACTGTATCACCAGAGAATGAACAGTGTACTGTACTGTACTGTACTGTATCACCAGAGAATGAACAGTGTACTGTACTGTACTGTATCACCAGAGAATGAACAGTCTACTGTACTGTATCACCAGAGAATGAACAGTGTACTGTACTGTACTGTACTGTATCACCAGAGAATGAACTGTGTACTGTACTGTACTGTACTGTATCACCAGAGAATGAACAGTGTACTGTACTGTACTGTACTGTATCACCAGAGAATGAACTGTGTACTGTACTGTACTGTACTGTATCACCAGAGAATGAACAGTGTACTGTACTGTACTGTACTGTACTGTATCACCAGAGAATGAACAGTGTACTGTACTGTACTGTACTGTATCACCAGAGAATGAACTGTGTACTGTACTGTACTGTACTGTATCACCAGAGAATGAACAGTGTACTGTACTGTACTGTACTGTATCACCAGAGAATGAACTGTGTACTGTACTGTACTGTACTGTATCACCAGAGAATGAACAGTGTACTGTACTGTACTGTACTGTACTGTATCACCAGAGAATGAACAGTGTACTGTACTGTACTGTACTGTATCACCAGAGAATGAACAGTGTACTGTACTGTACTGTACTGTATCACCAGAGAATGAACAGTGTACTGTACTGTACTGTATCACCAGAGAATGAACAGTGTACTGTACTGTACTGTACTGTATCACCAGAGAATGAACAGTGTACTGTACTGTACTGTACTGTACTGTATCACCAGAGAATGAACAGTGTACTGTACTGTACTGTATCACCAGAGAATGAACAGTGTACTGTACTGTACTGTACTGTACTGTATCAACAGAGAATGAACAGTGTACTGTACTGTACTGTATCACCAGAGAATGAACAGTGTACTGTACTGTACTGTACTGTACTGTATCAACAGAGAATGAACAGTGTACTGTACTGTACTGTATCACCAGTAATGATTAACAGTGTACTGTACTGTACTGTATCACCAGAGAATGAACAGTGTACTGTACTGTATCACCAGAGAATGAACAGTGTACTGTACTGTACTGTAGCACCAGAGAATGAACAGTGTACTGTACTGTACTGTACTGTATCACCAGAGAATGAACAGTGTACTGTACTGTATCACCAGAGAATGAACAGTGTACTGTACTGTACTGTACTGTATCACCAGAGAATGAACAGTGTACTGTACTGTACTGTACTGTATCACCAGAGAATGAACTGTGTACTGTACTGTACTGTACTGTATCACCAGAGAATGAACAGTGTACTGTACTGTACTGTACTGTACTGTATCACCAGAGAATGAACAGTGTACTGTACTGTACTGTACTGTATCACCAGAGAATGAACTGTGTACTGTACTGTACTGTACTGTATCACCAGAGAATGAACAGTGTACTGTACTGTACTGTACTGTATCACCAGAGAATGAACTGTGTACTGTACTGTACTGTACTGTATCACCAGAGAATGAACAGTGTACTGTACTGTACTGTACTGTACTGTATCACCAGAGAATGAACAGTGTACTGTACTGTACTGTACTGTATCACCAGAGAATGAACAGTGTACTGTACTGTACTGTACTGTACTGTATCACCAGAGAATGAACAGTGTACTGTACTGTACTGTATCACCAGAGAATGAACAGTGTACTGTACTGTACTGTACTGTATCACCAGAGAATGAACAGTGTACTGTACTGTACTGTACTGTACTGTATCACCAGAGAATGAACAGTGTACTGTACTGTACTGTATCACCAGAGAATGAACAGTGTACTGTACTGTACTGTACTGTACTGTACTGTATCAACAGAGAATGAACAGTGTACTGTACTGTACTGTATCACCAGAGAATGAACAGTGTACTGTACTGTACTGTACTGTACTGTACTGTATCAACAGAGAATGAACAGTGTACTGTACTGTACTGTATCACCAGTAATGATTAACAGTGTACTGTACTGTACTGTACTGTACTGTATCAACAGAGAATGAACAGTGTACTGTACTGTATCAACAGAGAATGAACAGTGTACTGTACTGTACTGTACTGTATCACCATAGAATGAACAGTGTACTGTACTGTACTGTACTGTATCACCAGAGAATGAACTGTGTACTGTACTGTACTGTACTGTATCACCAGAGAATGAACAGTGTACTGTACTGTACTGTATCACCAGAGAATGAACAGTGTACTGTACTGTATCAACAGAGAATGAACAGTGTACTGTACTGTACTGTACTGTACTGTATCACCAGAGAATGAACAGTGTACTGTACTGTACTGTACTGTATCACCAGAGAATGAACAGTGTACTGTACTGTACTGTACTGTATCACCAGAGAATGAACAGTGTACTGTACTGTACTGTATCACCAGAGAATGAACAGTGTACTGTACTGTATCACCAGAGAATGAACAGTGTACTGTACTGTACTGTATCACCAGAGAATGAACTGTGTACTGTACTGTACTGTACTGTATCACCAGAGAATGAACAGTGTACTGTACTGTACTGTACTGTATCACCAGAGAATGAACTGTGTACTGTACTGTACTGTACTGTATCACCAGAGAATGAACAGTGTACTGTACTGTACTGTACTGTACTGTATCACCAGAGAATGAACAGTGTACTGTACTGTACTGTACTGTATCACCAGAGAATGAACTGTGTACTGTACTGTACTGTACTGTATCACCAGAGAATGAACAGTGTACTGTACTGTACTGTACTGTATCACCAGAGAATGAACTGTGTACTGTACTGTACTGTACTGTATCACCAGAGAATGAACAGTGTACTGTACTGTACTGTACTGTACTGTATCACCAGAGAATGAACAGTGTACTGTACTGTACTGTACTGTATCACCAGAGAATGAACAGTGTACTGTACTGTACTGTACTGTATCACCAGAGAATGAACAGTGTACTGTACTGTACTGTATCACCAGAGAATGAACAGTGTACTGTACTGTACTGTACTGTATCACCAGAGAATGAACAGTGTACTGTACTGTACTGTACTGTACTGTATCACCAGAGAATGAACAGTGTACTGTACTGTACTGTATCACCAGAGAATGAACAGTGTACTGTACTGTACTGTACTGTACTGTATCAACAGAGAATGAACAGTGTACTGTACTGTACTGTACTGTACTGTATCACCAGAGAATGAACAGTGTACTGTACTGTACTGTACTGTATCACCAGAGAATGAACAGTGTACTGTACTGTACTGTATCACCAGAGAATGAACAGTGTACTGTACTGTACTGTACTGTATCACCAGAGAATGAACAGTGTACTGTACTGTACTGTACTGTACTGTATCACCAGAGAATGAACAGTGTACTGTACTGTACTGTATCACCAGAGAATGAACAGTGTACTGTACTGTACTGTACTGTACTGTATCAACAGAGAATGAACAGTGTACTGTACTGTACTGTATCACCAGAGAATGAACAGTGTACTGTACTGTACTGTACTGTACTGTATCAACAGAGAATGAACAGTGTACTGTACTGTACTGTATCACCAGTAATGATTAACAGTGTACTGTACTGTACTGTATCACCAGAGAATGAACAGTGTACTGTACTGTATCACCAGAGAATGAACAGTGTACTGTACTGTACTGTAGCACCAGAGAATGAACAGTGTATTGTACTGTACTGTACTGTATCACCAGAGAATGAACAGTGTACTGTACTGTATCACCAGAGAATGAACAGTGTACTGTACTGTACTGTATCACCAGAGAATGAACAGTGTACTGTACTGTACTGTACTGTAGCACCAGAGAATGAACAGTGTACTGTACTGTACTGTATCACCAGAGAATGAACAGTGTACTGTACTGTACTGTACTGTACTGTATCACCAGAGAATGAACAGTGTACTGTACTGTACTGTATCACCAGAGAATGAACAGTGTACTGTACTGTACTGTACTGTAGCACCAGAGAATGAACAGTGTACTGTACTGTACTGTATCACCAGAGAATGAACAGTGTACTGTACTGTACTGTACTGTACTGTATCACCAGAGAATGAACAGTGTACTGTACTGTACTGTATCACCAGAGAATGAACAGTGTACTGTACTGTATCACCAGAGAATGAACAGTGTACTGTACTGTACTGTATCACCAGAGAATGAACAGTGTACTGTACTGTACTGTATCACCAGAGAATGAACAGTGTACTGTACTGTATCACCAGAGAATGAACAGTGTACTGTACTGTACTGTACTGTACTGTAGCACCAGAGAATGAACAGTGTACTGTACTGTACTGTACTGTAGCACCAGAGAATGATTAACAGTGTACTGTACTGTATCACCAGTAATGATGAAAACTGTACTGTACTGTATCAACAGAGAATGAACAGTGTACTGTACTGTACTGTATCACCAGAGAATGAACAGTGTACTGTACTGTACTGTACTGTATCACCAGAGAATGAACAGTGTACTGTACTGTACTGTACTGTACTGTATCACCAGAGAATGAACAGTGTACTGTACTGTACTGTATCACCAGAGAATGAACAGTGTACTGTACTGTATCACCAGAGAATGAACAGTGTACTGTACTGTACTGTATCACCAGAGAATGAACAGTGTACTGTACTGTACTGTACTGTATCACCAGAGAATGAACAGTGTACTGTACTGTACTGTACTGTACTGTATCACCAGAGAATGAACAGTGTACTGTACTGTACTGTATCACCAGAGAATGAACAGTGTACTGTACTGTAGCACCAGAGAATGAACAGTGTACTGTACTGTACTGTACTGTACTGTATCACCAGAGAATGAACAGTGTACTGTACTGTACTGTACTGTACTGTATCACCAGAGAATGAACAGTGTACTGTACTGTATCACCAGAGAATGAACAGTGTACTGTACTGTATCACCAGAGAATGAACAGTGTACTGTACTGTACTGTATCACCAGAGAATGAACAGTGTACTGTACTGTACTGTATCAACAGAGAATGAACAGTGTACTGTACTGTATCACCAGAGAATGAACAGTGTACTGTACTGTATCACCAGAGAATGAACAGTGTACTGTACTGTACTGTAGCACCAGAGAATGAACAGTGTACTGTACTGTACTGTATCACCAGAGAATGAACAGTGTACTGTACTGTATCAACAGAGTATGAACAGTGTACTGTACTGTATCACCAGTAATGATTAACAGTGTACTGTACTGTACTGTACTGTATCACCAGAGAATGAACAGTGTACTGTACTGTACTGTATCACCAGAGAATGAACAGTGTACTGTACTGTACTGTATCACCAGAGAATGAACAGTGTGCTGTACTGTATCACCAGAGAATGAACACTGTACTGTACTGTATCACCAGAGAATGAACAGTGTACTGTACTGTATCACCAGAGAATGAACAGTGTACTGTACTGTACTGTATCACCAGAGAATGAACAGTGTACTGTACTGTACTGTATCACCAGAGAATGAACAGTGTACTGTACTGTATCAACAGAGAATGAACAGTGTACTCTACTGTACTGTACTGTACTGTATCACCAGAGAATGAACAGTGTACTGTACTGTACTGTACTGTACTGTATCACCAGAGAATGAACAGTGTACTGTACTGTACTGTACTGTACTGTATCACCAGAGAATGAACAGTGTACTGTACTGTACTGTATCACCAGAGAATGAACAGTGTACTGTACTGTATCACCAGAGAATGAACAGTGTACTGTACTGTACTGTATCACCAGAGAATGAACAGTGTACTGTACTGTACTGTATCACCAGAGAATGAACAGTGTACTGTACTGTACTGTATCAACAGAGAATGAACAGTGTACTGTACTGTACTGTATCAACAGAGAATGAACAGTGTACTGTACTGTATCACCAGAGAATGAACAGTGTACTGTACTGTATCAACAGAGAATGAACAGTGTACTGTACTGTACTGTACTGTATCACCAGAGAATGAACAGTGTACTGTACTGTATCACCAGAGAATGAACAGTGTACTGTACTGTACTGTATCAACAGAGAATGAACAGTGTACTGTACTGTACTGTATCAACAGAGAATGAACAGTGTACTGTACTGTATCACCAGAGAATGAACAGTGTACTGTACTGTATCAACAGAGAATGAACAGTGTACTGTACTGTACTGTACTGTATCACCAGAGAATGAACAGTGTACTGTACTGTATCACCAGAGAATGAACAGTGTACTGTACTGTATCACCAGAGAATGAACAGTGTACTGTACTGTACTGTATCAACAGAGAATGAACAGTGTACTGTACTGTATCACCAGAGAATGAACAGTGTACTGTACTGTATCACCAGAGAATGAACAGTGTACTGTACTGTATCAACAGAGTATGAACAGTGTACTGTACTGTATCACCAGAGAATGAACAATGTACTGTACTGTATCACCAGAGAATGAACAGTGTACTGTACTTCATCACAAGAGCTCAGTGTCTTTCACGTGGCACCGTCATAGGATGCCACCTTTCCAACAAGTCAGTTTGTCAAAAGTCTGCCCAGCTAGAGCTGCCCCGGTCAAGTGTCAGTGCTGTTATTTACATTTTACATTTAAGTCATTTATTGTGAAGCGGAAACGTCTAGATGCAACAATGGCCGCACAAGCTCACAGAACGGGACCGTGAAGTGGTAGCCCACATAAGCTCACAGAACGGGACCGTGAAGTGGTAGGCCACACAAGCTCACATAACGGGGCCGTGAAGTGGTAGGCCACACAAGCTCACAGAACGGGACCGTGAAGTGGTAGGCCACACAATCTCACAGAACGGGACCGTGAAGTGGTAGCCCACACAAGCTCACAGAACGGGACCGTGAAGTGGTAGGCCACACAAGCTCACAGAACGGGACCGTGAAGTGGTAGGCCACACAAGCTCACAGAACGGGACCGTGAAGTAGTAGGCCACACAAGCTCACAGAACGGCACCGTGAAGTGGTAGGCCACACAAGCTCACAGAACGGGACCGTGAAGTGGTAGGCTACACAAGCTCACAGAACGGGACCGCCGAGTGCTGAAGCACGTATAAATTGTCTGTCCTCGGTTGCAACACTCACTACCGAGTTCCCAACTGCCTCTGGACGCAACGTCAGCACAATAACTGTTTGTCGGGAACTTCATGAAATTGGTTTCCATGGTCGAGTAGCCGCACACAAGCCTAAGATCACCATGCGCAATGCCAAGCGTCGGCTGGAGTGGTGTAAAGCTCACCGCCATTGGACTCTGGAGCAGTGGAAACGCGTTCTCTGGAATGATGAATCACACTTCACCTTCTGGCAGTCTGACGGACGAATCTGGGTTCGGTGGATGCCAGGAGAACGCTACCTGCCCGAATGCATAGTGCCAACTGTAAAGTTTTGTGGAGAAGGACAATTGTGTGCGTCTGTTTTTCAGGGTTCGGGCCCCTTAGTTCCAGTGAAGGGAAATCTTAACGCTACAGCATACAATGACAATCAAGACGGTTCTGTGCTTCAAACTTTGTGGCAACAGTTTGGGGAAGGCCCTTTCCTGTTTCAGCATCACAATGCCACCGTGCACAAAGCGAGGTCCATACAGAAATGGTTTGTTGAGATTGGTGTGGAAGAAGTTGACTGGCCTTCACAGAGCCCTGACCTTAACCCCATCAAACACCTTTGGGATGAATTGGAACGCAGACTGCGAGACAGGCCTAATCGCCCAACATCATTGCCTCACTAATGCTCTGGTGGCTGAATGGAAGCAAATCCCCGCAGTAATGTTCCAACATCTAGTGGAAAGCCTTCACAGAAGACTGGAGGCTGTTATGGCATATTAATGCCCATGATTTTGGAATGAGATGTTCAACGAGCAGGTGTCCACATACTTTTGGTCATATAGTGTATCTCTCTACTCACCAATAGGAGTATCGGGCTCATCCTCCTCAAGCGCACTACCTTCATCTGATGACAAAACATCAGATTATTATGTCAGATTATTACATCAGATTATTATGTCAGATTATTATATCGGATTATTACATCAGATTATCACAAATATAGTATCAGTTAATTATTCAACATTACATTCATGTGTTGTTAGTTTTCATTGTCATGTGGCATTGAAAACTACAAGAATATTTGTAGAACCTCTAAATTAGGATATTTCATGATTCACGATTCATTAGTTTATGCTATGTTATTTTATGTGTTATGTTATGCCATTTTATGTCATGTTTCGTTCAATTGTGCAATCTTATGTCATGCTATGCCATATTATATCATATTATGCCATCTTATGTCATGTCATGTTATTCACCATGAATCCCAGCACAGGTGGCGTTGCAGGCCTGATGGTCGATGAACCTGTTTCCGTTCCCCACACAGCCAGTCCAGTGGAACTTCTTACACTTCTGATGGATGGGGTCGTAGTAATAACGCAGGTAGGCGCCAAAGCATTCACCCAGAGCCTTCTTGAAGTGGCAGGCTTGTGACTCTGTACAGAGGGAAGGTCAAGGGGTGGGGTTAGGGTTGGGTAGGGAGAGAGACTGAGCATTAAATCACACACAAAAAAAAGACTACAGTGTTGTGATCCCTGTGCAGGTTCAACCCATGAACAAAGTTGTCCTCGCGTGACATTGTTCTGGGTGTTGTTACTACGTTTCGCCACATGGTGGCGCATTGCAATGAAGGTACATGTACTGCTGCACATGAGTACACATTTGCGTTAGTGCTTATCTACTGTAAACCAGGGATCGTCAACTCAATTCATCCGTAGGCCAATTTACCTTGAGCAGATGGTCGGAGGCCGGAACTCAGTTATAAATCATTTGTACACTGCAAATGGGCCTCAAGAATCCCCAAACAGACATAGTATTGGACAAAAACCGAATCATTTCAAACCTTGATTACATTGGGATACGATCACATACGCCTCTCTTTCTATGTGTGGGAATACTTGGGAATTTTAGATAGTATACTAGAATTTCTTGGTGATTTGATAGTCTTTAAATACATTTGCTCAGAAAACTTAGGGGGCCAAATAAAATCACCCGCAGGACGAGTTTAGACGGTGAGAAGCATATTGGGGAGTCCTGGTGTAAACCCTGAAATCAGTAGTAGGTTTTGAATGAGTTACTCTTCTCATTTCAGACATTATGGATGATCTCTGCCTCACATTTAGATGGTAAACCTCAAGAAACCCAACACTAGACGACAGTAAAAATCTCTCTCTCTCTTTCACTCTAACTCTCACTCTAACTCTCTCTCTCTCTCTCTCTCTCTCTCTCTCTCTCTCTCTCTCTCTCTCTCTCTCTCACTCTAACTCTCTCTCTTTCACTCTAACTCTCTCTCTCTCTCTCTCTCTCTCTCTCTCTCTCTCTCTCTCTCTCTCTCTCTCTCTCTCTCTCTTACACAAACACCCACCCACTACCCAATATAGTCATAGCAGGGGCAATAAAACCTCTTCCTCTGTACAAATGTTACTCCAAAGTCCTTGTTTTTGACCACGCCACAATACAGTCCTTGTTTATGACCACACCACAAAAAAGGGTGTTTTCTGTGCTGTAATAACTTGAATTCTATGTCCACTTTATCTCTATCAAGTTATTACAGCAGGGTCTGGACAGGTTCTAGTATACTATCTATATTAGAGGACAGGGTCTGGACTGGTTCTGGTATACTACCTATATTAGAGGACAGGGTCTGGACTGGTTCTAGTATACTATCTATATTAGAGGACAGGGTCTGGACTGGTTCTGGTATACTATCTATATTAGAGGACAGGGTCTGGACTGGTTCTAGTATACTATCTATATTAGAGGATAGGGTCTGGACTGGTTCTGGTATACTATCTATATTAGAGGACAGGGTCTGGACTGGTTCTAGTATACTATCTATATTAGAGGACAGGGTCTGGACTGGTTCTGGTATACTACCTATATTAGAGGACAGGGTCTGGACTGGTTCTGGTATACTACCTATATTAGAGGACAGGGTCTGGACTGGTTCTGGTATACTACCTATATTAGAGGACAGGGTCTGGACTGGTTCTAGTATACTATCTATATTAGAGGACAGGGTCTGGACAGGTTCTAGTATACTATCTATATTAGAGGACATGGTCTGGACTGGTTCTGGTATACTACCTATATTAGAGGACAGGGTCTGGACTGGTTCTGGTATACTACCTATATTAGAGGACATGGTCTGGATAGGTTCTAGTATACTATCTATATTAGAGGACAGGGTCTGGACTGGTTCTAGTATACTATCTATATTAGAGGACAGGGTCTGGACTGGTTCTAGTATACTATCTATATTAGAGGACAGGGTCTGGACTGGTTCTAGTATACTATCTATATTAGAGGACAGGGTCTGGACTGGTTCTAGTATACTATCTATATTAGAGGACAGGGTCTGGACTGGTTCTGGTATACTACCTATATTAGAGGACAGGGTCTGGACTGGTTCTGGTATACTACCTATATTAGAGGACAGGGTCTGGACTGGTTCTAGTATACTATCTATATTAGAGGACAGGGTCTGGACTGGTTCTAGTATACTATCTATATTAGAGGACAGGGTCTGGACTGGTTCTAGTATACTACCTATATTAGAGGACAGGGTCTGGACTGGTTCTAGTATACTATCTATATTAGAGGATAGGGTCTGGACTGGTTCTGGTATACTACCTATATTAGAGGACAGGGTCTGGACTGGTTCTAGTATACTATCTATATTAGAGGACAGGGTCTGGACTGGTTCTAGTATACTTCCTATATTAGAGGACAGGGTCTGGACTGGTTCTGGTATACTACCTATATTAGAGGACAGGGTCTGGACTGGTTCTAGTATACTATCTATATTAGAGGACAGGGTCTGGACTGGTTCTAGTATACTATCTATATTAGAGGACAGGGTCTGGACTGGTTCTGGTATACTACCTATATTAGAGGACATGGTCTGGACTGGTTCTAGTATACTATCTATATTAGAGGACAGGGTCTGGACTGGTTCTAGTATACTATCTATATTAGAGGACAGGGTCTGGACTGGTTCTAGTATACTATCTATATTAGAGGACAGGGTCTGGACTGGTTCTAGTATACTTCCTATATTAGAGGACAGGGTCTGGACTGGTTCTGGTATACTACCTATATTAGAGGACATGGTCTGGACTGGTTCTAGTATACTATCTATATTAGAGGACAGGGTCTGGACTGGTTCTAGTATACTATCTATATTAGAGGACAGGGTCTGGACTGGATCTAGTATACTACCTATATTAGAGGACAGGGTCTGGACTGGTTCTAGTATACTATCTATATTAGAGGACATGGTCTGGACTGGTTCTAGTATACTATCTATATTAGAGGACAGGGTCTGGACTGGATCTAGTATACTACCTATATTAGAGGACAGGGTCTGGACTGGTTCTAGTATACTATCTATATTAGAGGACAGGGTCTGGACTGGTTCTAGTATACTATCTATATTAGAGGACAGGGTCTGGACTGGTTCTAGTATACTATCTATATTAGAGGACAGGGTCTGGACAGGTTCTAGTATACTATCTATATTAGAGGACAGGGTCTGGACTGGTTCTAGTATACTATCTATATTAGAGGACAGGGTCTGGACTGGTTCTAGTATACTATCTATATTAGAGGACAGGGTCTGGACTGGTTCTAGTATACTATCTATATTAGAGGACAGGGTCTGGACTGGTTCTAGTATACTATCTATATTAGAGGACAGGGTCTGGACAGGTTCTAGTATACTATCTATATTAGAGGACAGGGTCTGGACTGGTTCTAGTATACTATCTATATTAGAGGACAGGGTCTGGACTGGTTCTGGTATACTACCTATATTAGAGGACAGGGTCTGGACTGGTTCTAGTATACTATCTATATTAGAGGACATGGTCTGGACTGGTTCTAGTATACTATCTATATTAGAGGACAGGGTCTGGACTGGTTCTAGTATACTACCTATATTAGAAGACAGGGTCTGGACTGGTTCTAGTATACTATCTATATTAGAGGACAGGGTCTGGACTGGTTCTAGTATACTATCTATATTAGAGGACAGGGTCTGGACAGGTTCTAGTATACTATCTATATTAGAGGACAGGGTCTGGACTGGTTCTAGTATACTATCTATATTAGAGGACAGGGTCTGGACTGGTTCTAGTATACTATCTATATTAGAGGACAGGGTCTGGACTGGTTCTAGTATACTATCTATATTAGAGGACAGGGTCTGGACAGGTTCTAGTATACTATCTATATTAGAGGACAGGGTCTGGACTGGTTCTAGTATACTATCTATATTAGAGGACAGGGTCTGGACTGGTTCTGGTATACTACCTATATTAGAGGACAGGGTCTGGACTGGTTCTAGTATACTATCTATATTAGAGGACAGGGTCTGGACTGGTTCTAGTATACTATCTATATTAGAGGACAGGGTCTGGACTGGTTCTAGTATACTATCTATATTAGAGGACAGGGTCTGGACTGGTTCTAGTATACTATCTATATTAGAGGACAGGGTCTGGACTGGTTCTAGTATACTACCTATATTAGAGGACAGGGTCTGGACTGGTTCTAGTATACTATCTATATTAGAGGACAGGGTCTGGACTGGTTCTGGTATACTACCTATATTAGAGGACATGGTCTGGACTGGTTCTAGTATACTATCTATATTAGAAGACAGGGTCTGGACTGGTTCTAGTATACTATCTATATTAGAGGACAGGGTCTGGACTGGTTCTAGTATACTATCTATATTAGAGGACATGGTCTGGACTGGTTCTAGTATACTATCTATATTAGAGGACAGGGTCTGGACTGGTTCTAGTATACTATCTATATTAGAAGACAGGGTCTGGACTGGTTCTAGTATACTACCTATATTAGAGGACATGGTCTGGACTGGTTCTAGTATACTATCTATATTAGAAGACAGGGTCTGGACTGGTTCTAGTATACTATCTATATTAGAGGACAGGGTCTGGACTGGTTCTGGTATACTACCTATATTAGAGGACAGGGTCTGGACTGGTTCTGGTATACTACCTATATTAGAGGACAGGGTCTGGACTGGTTCTGGTATACTACCTATATTAGAGGACATGGTCTGGACTGGTTCTGGTATACTACCTATATTAGAGGACAGGGTCTGGACTGGTTCTAGTATACTATCTATATTAGAGGACAGGGTCTGGACTGGTTCTAGTATACTATCTATATTAGAGGACAGGGTCTGGACTGGTTCTGGTATACTATCTATATTAGAGGACAGGGTCTGGACTGGTTCTAGTATACTATCTATATTAGAGGACAGGGTCTGGACTGGTTCTGGTATACTACCTATATTAGAGGACATGGTCTGGACTGGTTCTAGTATACTATCTATATTAGAGGACAGGGTCTGGACTGGTTCTGGTATACTACCTATATTAGAGGACAGGGTCTGGACTGGTTCTAGTATACTATCTATATTAGAGGACAGGGTCTGGACTGGTTCTGGTATACTACCTATATTAGAGGACATGGTCTGGACTGGTTCTAGTATACTATCTATATTAGAAGACAGGGTCTGGACTGGTTCTAGTATACTATCTATATTAGAGGACATGGTCTGGACTGGTTCTAGTATACTATCTATATTAGAAGACAGGGTCTGGACTGGTTCTAGTATACTACCTATATTAGAGGACATGGTCTGGACTGGTTCTAGTATACTATCTATATTAGAAGACAGGGTCTGGACTGGTTCTAGTATACTATCTATATTAGAGGACAGGGTCTGGACTGGTTCTGGTATACTACCTATATTAGAGGACAGGGTCTGGACTGGTTCTAGTATACTATCTATATTAGAGGACAGGGTCTGGACTGGTTCTAGTATACTACCTATATTAGAGGACAGGGTCTGGACTGGTTCTAGTATACTATCTATATTAGAGGACAGGGTCTGGACTGGTTCTGGTATACTACCTATATTAGAGGACAGGGTCTGGACTGGTTCTAGTATACTATCTATATTAGAGGACAGGGTCTGGACTGGTTCTAGTATACTACCTATATTAGAGGACAGGGTCTGGACTGGTTCTAGTATACTATCTATATTAGAGGACAGGGTCTGGACTGGTTCTAGTATACTATCTATATTAGAGGACAGGGTCTGGACTGGTTCTAGTATACTATCTATATTAGAGGACAGGGTCTGGACTGGTTCTAGTATACTATCTATATTAGAGGACAGGGTCTGGACTGGTTCTAGTATACTATCTATATTAGAGGACAGGGTCTGGACTGGTTCTAGTATACTATCTATATTAGAGGACAGGGTCTGGACTGGTTCTAGTATACTATCTATATTAGAGGACAGGGTCTGGACTGGATCTAGTATACTATCTATATTAGAGGACAGGGTCTGGACTGGTTCTAGTATACTATCTATATTAGAGGACAGGGTCTGGACTGGTTCTAGTATACTATCTATATTAGAGGACAGGGTCTGGACTGGTTCTAGTATACTATCTATATTAGAGGACAGGGTCTGGACTGGTTCTGGTATACTATCTATATTAATGATTAATTGTGTCCTATCTCACCATCCACGGGATAGATCTCCTCTGCCTTGGCAGAACAGTTCCTCATACAGATCCTCTCCAGGGTGAAGCGGTTAGCGTTGCCCCCCTCCCCCAGGTACTTGAAGGGGTAGCACAGGTCTTTAGCTGCGTCATAATACAGCATGATCTGGAAGTCCTCTGCTCCTGAGGCTGGAGCTGTACCCACATCCTGTGGTAGGAGACAGTACTCTGTGGAGAGGAGAGGAGAGGAGAGGAGAGGAGAGGAGAGGAGAGGAGAGGAGAGGAGAGGAGAGGAGAGGAGAGGAGAGGAGAGGAGAGGAGAGGAGAGGAGGTTAGAAGACGAGAATGCTGTTGGACCAGTGGCGTCATTAGGCCCGGGACCAGTGGCATCATTAGGCCAGAGACCAGTGGCATCATTAGGCCAGAGACCAGTGGCATCATTAGGCCAGAGACCAGTGGCGTCATTAGGCCAGAGACCAGTGGCATCATTAGGCCAGAGACCAGTGGCGTCATTAGGCCTAGGCTTCAGCCCCCAGAAGCCCCTGAATGTTAGCCATCCTACTATATCAGGTAAATCCAAAATTACAAATGTCGAAGTGTGATGTCAGGGAAAGTTATGCGCGCAAGTTAACGTTTTCAAAAGCGAAAACAAAAACAGAATAACTTTTATGATACGTGTTTGAGCCGTCATGTGCGCTAGTAGTTGGTTTTAAGTTTTGGCTGACTTTTCGTAGCGGATGTACAATCATTGCGAATTGAATTATGGGATGTTTCTCAGGCCCGGAGTGAACATAATTGTACACTCGCAAACTCGATCAAAACGGGGGCTGAGGGGCTTACGTTACCAACTTCCCTTGCTTGGCTAATCATTTGGACCGATGACAAAGATGGCCGCGGTGACAAAGATGGCCGAGGTGACAAAGATGGTCGCAGGGATTCCCCAAGGGCATAAGGCGAGGGTAAGTGGACGAGGGTGTGTCTTTCATGAGTTTGAAACGCAGCCAATGTCATCACTCAGCAAAACCATCTATCCAATTCTACCCCAACCTTTTTGAGAAGTAGAGTATAGTTCAGTTGATATGTTTTAATCATTTCAGATGGAATTTGCAATCCAAGATATGTCATTTTCTGAGGTCTCCAAGAAAACGGCTGGTCTAAGATTGGGGGTCTGCATAGCTGACCTGTTAAAAGGCATAATTATACTCTTCGATAGGTGTATTTTATATCCTGAAAAGGTCCCATATTCTTTCAGGATGTGAACTAATGCTCAGAGTGACATTTCTGGTTTAGTGAGGTAATGCAAAATGTCATCATGGATACCAGATGTTCACGCCCACCTATAAAAACACCATGGATGGATGGATGAGATCTTAAAGCTTCTGCCAGTGGCTCTATAGCCAAAGAAAAAAGGAATGGACTAGCGGGACAACCCTGTCTTGTGCCACGTGATAGGGAAAACTGTGAGGAAACATTTCCATTAGTCAGGATCTGAGCTACCAGACATTTGTACAGTAATCTAATCAGATCTACATACTTAGGTCCAATATTCATCCTCATCCTCTGTAAGACTTCAAACATTCTATGCGGTCAAAAGCTTTTTCCACATCTAATGAAGCCTCTACTACAAGTTCTTGGTCATTCTCTACATAATGCATAATATTAAATAATCTAGTGATATTATCAGGAGATGAGCGGTTTCTTACAAAAGCCTGTTTGGTCAAAATCAGCCAAGTCCGGAAGAACCTTATCTAGTCTAAAAGATAGGAGTTTTGCAATAATCTTATATGAAGTGTTCACAAAGCAAAGGATCTTTCCCAGGTTTTAACAAAACTGTGATCAATGCCTGTTCAAGTGGGTCTGGGAGCTTTTCTGTCTCAATGGCATAATTAAACATATTGCAAAGAGGCTCAATTAGTTTGGGTGAAAAGGATCCGTCTAACCCTGGTGATTTTCCCCCAGCAGTGTTGAAAACGGAATCCCTAATTTCCTCAGATCTAATCTCTTTCTCCACGTCTATCCTCATCACATTTGTAAATTGAGTTTTTTTCAAAAGCTCCTGCATTGTGGCAGGGGCATCCCCTTCAGACTTGTACAATGTTTCTTTAAACTCCCTAAAGACTAGATACATTTCCTCAGGACTGTGAACAACTGTGTCGTTGGGCAGCTAGTAGAGCCAATAACTCTACTAGCTTCCTCTCTCCTTATCTGCCAAGCTAGCAACTTTCCTGCTTGATCTCCATGTTCGTAGTAGTTTTGTTATGTTCTCCTAGGAGCGTTTTCCTCTTTATGGGTCGTCAGGGTGTTTTATTCCCTTTCAGTCAAATCTTTTGTAGAGTTAAGTCGACCAAATGTTACACTATGTTCATTTTCCAGATCTATAATTTATTTCTCCAACGAATCTATTTGAGCCTTATACATTTTTACCAGCACCTGAACTAAAGGATATTATTTTCCCCCTCAGATATGCAAGGAGAGCTTCCCATAACGTTAGGGGCGAGGCAGAGTTGTTATTGGTGCTAAAGAAATATGTCGATATGAGTGTTCAGAAATGTTACAAATGTGGGATTATTTAGTAAATATGTGCCAAACCTCCACCTTCTTGAGGGTGGCTGTGTTTAACTGGCTGGTACTGAGGCCAGCAGGGCAGAATGATGCCAGAGTTTTCTGACTGAAGCACATACTGTATCTTCTGACAGTGACACAGTGCTCCCCTGTGGACTGAAGCGGAACTTTACTACATCATTATATATAACCTCGTTTAAAAAAAGAATAATAGTTGATGTCCACGCCCGCGAAAACCCATAACAATCCATCAGTTCAAGCTAGCGATATCACAGTCCAGCTCAGCCCTCCTCATCCACAGTCTAGCTCAGCCCTCCTCATCCACAGTCCAGCTCAGCCCTCCTCATCCACAGTCCAGCTCAGCCCTCCTCATCCACAGTCCAGCTCAGCCCTCCTCATCCACAGTCCAGCTCAGCCCTCCTCATCCACAGTCTAGCTCAGCCCTTCTCATCCACAGTCCAGCTCAGCCCTCCTCATCCACAGTCCAGCTCAGCCCTCCTCGTCCACAGTCCAGCTCAGCCCTCCTTATCCACAGTCTAGCTCAGCCCTTCTCATCCACAGTCCAGCTCAGCCCTCCTCATCCACAGTCCAGCTCAGCCCTCCTCATCCACAGTCTAGCTCAGCCCTTCTCATCCACAGTCCAGCTCAGCCTTCCTCATCCACAGTCCAGCTCAGCCCTCCTCGTCCACAGTCCAGCTCAGCCCTCCTCATCCACAGTCCAGCTCAGCCCTTCTCATCCACAGTCCAGCTCAGCCCTCCTCATCCACAGTCCAGCTCAGCCCTCCTCATCCACAGTCCAGCTCAGCCCTCCTCATCCACAGTCTAGCTCAGCCCTTCTCATCCACAGTCCAGCTCAGCCCTCCTCATCCACAGTCCAGCTCAGCCCTCCTCGTCCACAGTCCAGCTCAGCCCTCCTCATCCACAGTCTAGCTCAGCCCTTCTCATCCACAGTCCAGCTCAGCCCTCCTCATCCACAGTCCAGCTCAGCCCTCCTCATCCACAGTCCAGCTCAGCCCTCCTCATCCACAGTCCAGCTCAGCCCTCCTCATCCACAGTCTAGCTCAGCCCTTCTCATCCACAGTCCAGCTCAGCCGTCCTCATCCACAGTCCAGCTCAGCCCTCCTCGTCCACAGTCCAGCTCAGCCCTCCTCATCCACAGTCCAACTCAGCCCTCCTCATCCACAGTCCAACTCAGCCCTCCTCATCCACAGTCCAGCTCAGCCCTCCTCATCCACAGTCCAACTCAGCCCTCCTCATCCACAGTCCAACTCAGCCCTCCTCGTCCACAGTCCAGCTCAGCCCTCCTCATCCACAGTCCAGCTCAGCCCTCCTCATCCACAGTCCAGCTCAGCCCTCCTCATCCACAGTCCAGCTCAGCCCTCCTCATCCACAGTCCAGCTCAGCCCTCCTCATCCACAGTCCAGCTCAGCCCTCCTCATCCACTAGTCACAACCCTCCCCTCCTCATCCACAGTCCAACTCAGCCCTCCTCATCCACAGTCCAGCTCAGCCCTCCTCATCCACAGTTCATCTCAGCCCTCCTCGTCCACAGTCCAGCTCAGCCCTCCTTGTCCACAGTCCAGCTCAGCCCTCCTCGTCCACAGTCCAGCTCAGCCCTCCTCGTCCACAGTCCAGCTCAGCCCTCCTCATCCACAGTCCAGCTCAGCCCTCCTCGTCCACAGTCCAGCTCAGCCCTCCTCATCCACAGTCCAACTCAGCCCTCCTCGTCCACAGTCCAGCTCAGCCCTCCTCGTCCACAGTCCAGCTCAGCCCTCCTCATCCACAGTCCAGCTCAGCTCTCCTCATTCACAGTCCAACTCAGCCCTCCTCATCCACAGTCCAACTCAGCCCTCCTCGTCCACAGTCCAGCTCAGCCCTCCTCATCCACAGTCCAGCTCAGCCCTTCTCATCCACAGTACAACTCAGCCCTCCTCATCCACAGTCCAGCTCAGCCCTTCTCATCCACAGTCCAACTCAGCCCTCCTCGTCCACAGTCCAGCTCAGCCCTCCTCATCCACAGTCCAGCTCAGTCCTCCTCATCCACTAGTCACAACCCTCCCCTCCTCATCCACAGTCCAGCTCAGCCCTCCTCATCCACAGTCCAACTCAGCCCTCCTCATCCACAGTCCAGCTCAGCCCTCCTCATCCACAGTCCAACTCAGCCCTCCTCATCCACAGTCTAGCTCAGCCCTTCTCATCCACATTCCAGCTCAGCCCTCCTCATCCACAGTCCAGCTCAGCCCTCCTCATCCACAGTCCAACTCAGCCCTCCTCATTCACAGTCCAGCTCAGCCCTCCTCATCCACAGTCCAGCTCAGCCCTCCTCATCCACAGTCCAACTCAGCCCTCCTCATCCACAGTCCAGCTCAGCCCTCCTCATCCACAGTCCAACTCAGCCCTCCTCATCCACAGTCCAACTCAGCCCTCCTCATCCACAGTCCAGCTCAGCCCTCCTCATCCACAGTCCAACTCAGCCCTCCTCATCCACAGTCCAGCTCAGCCCTCCTCATCCACAGTCCAGCTCAGCCCTTCTCATCCACAGTCCAACTCAGCCCTCCTCATCCACAGTCCAGCTCAGCCCTTCTCATCCACAGTCCAACTCAGCCCTCCTCGTCCACAGTCCAGCTCAGCCCTCCTCATCCACAGTCCAGCTCAGTCCTCCTCATCCACAGTCCAACTCAGCCCTCCTCATCCACAGTCCAACTCAGCCCTCCTCATCCACAGTCCAGCTCAGCCCTCCTCATCCACAGTCCAACTCAGCCCTCCTCATCCACAGTCCAACTCAGCCCTCCTCATCCACAGTCCAGCTCAGCCCTCCTCATCCACAGTCCAACTCAGCCCTCCTCATCCACAGTCCAACTCAGCCCTCCTCATCCACAGTCCAACTCAGCCCTCCTCATCCACAGTCCAACTCAGCCCTCCTCATCCACAGTCCAACTCAGCCCTCCTCATCCACAGTCCAACTCAGCCCTCCTCATCCACAGTCCAACTCAGCCCTCCTCATCCACAGTCCAGCTCAGCCCTCCTCATCCACAGTCCAACTCAGCCCTCCTCATCCACAGTCCAACTCAGCCCTCCTCATCCACAGTCCAGCTCAGCCCTCCTCATCCACAGTCCAACTCAGCCCTCCTCATCCACAGTCCAGCTCAGCCCTCCTCATCCACAGTCCAACTCAGCCCTCCTCGTCCACAGTCCAGCTCAGCCCTCCTCGTCCACAGTCCAGCTCAGCCCTCCTCATCCACAGTCCAGCTCAGCCCTCCTCGTCCACAGTCCAGCTCAGCCCTCCTCGTCCACAGTCCAACTCAGCCCTCCTCGTCCACAGTCCAGCTCAGCCCTCCTCGTCCACAGTCCAGCTCAGCCCTCCTCATCCACAGTCTAGCTCAGCCCTTCTCATCCACAGTCCAACTCAGCCCTCCTCATCCACAGTCCAACTCAGCCCTCCTCGTCCACAGTCCAGCTCAGCCCTCCTCATCCACAGTCCAGCTCAGCCCTCCTCATCCACAGTCCAGCTCAGCCCTCCTCATCCACAGTCCAACTCAGCCCTCCTCATCCACAGTCTAGCTCAGCCCTTCTCATCCACAGTCCAACTCAGCCCTCCTCATCCACAGTCCAGCTCAGCCCTCCACATCCACAGTCCAGCTCAGCCCTCCTCATCCACAGTCCAACTCAGCCCTCCTCATCCACAGTCCAGCTCAGCCCTCCTCATCCACAGTCCAACTCAGCCCTCCTCATCCACAGTCCAACTCAGCCCTCCTCATCCACAGTCCAACTCAGCCCTCCTCATCCACAGTCCAACTCAGCCCTCCTCATCCACAGTCCAACTCAGCCCTCCTCATCCACAGTCCAACTCAGCCCTCCTCATCCACAGTCCAACTCAGCCCTCCTCATCCACAGTCCAGCTCAGCCCTCCTCATCCACAGTCCAACTCAGCCCTCCTCATCCACAGTCCAACTCAGCCCTCCTCATCCACAGTCTAGCTCAGCCCTTCTCATCCACAGTCCAGCTCAGCCGTCCTCATCCACAGTCCAGCTCAGCCCTCCTCGTCCACAGTCCAGCTCAGCCCTCCTCATCCACAGTCCAACTCAGCCCTCCTCATCCACAGTCCAGCTCAGCCCTCCTCATCCACAGTGTTGCAGTTCTTGACACAAACCAGTGCACCTGGCACCTACTGTACTACCATACCCCGTTCAAAGGCCTTGAACAACATACAACATTTTGGAGTAAGCTGACTATAAATATCATTCTATAGGTTTTTAAAGACAGACTATCTGAATATACAGTATACTATAAATATCATTCTAATTATTTAATATATCTGAAATATTTCCAAATGTTACTAGACCAAGAGAACCAGAAAAACACACAGCAGAGAGTTCCAAAAATGATCAGAAAACCACAGACAGGTTATAAGCTACGGACAGGTTATAAACCACAGACAGGTTATAAACCACAGACAGGTTATAAACTACGGACATGTTATAAACTACAGACAGGTTATAAGCTACAGACAGGTTATAAACTACGGACAGGTTATAAACTACAGACAGGTTATAAACTACGGACAGGTTATAAACTACAGACATGTTATAAACCACAGACATGTTATAAACCACAGACAGGTTATAAACTACAGACATGTTATAAACTACAGACATGTTATAAACTACAGACAGGTTATAAACTACAGACATGTTATAAACTACAGACATGTTATAAACCACAGACATGTTATAAACCACAGACAGGTTATAAACTACAGACATGTTATAAACTACAGACATGTTATAAACTACAGACATGTTATAAACTACAGACAGGTTATAAACTACGGACAGGTTATAAACTACAGACATGTTATAAACCACAGACAGGTTATAACCACATACATGTTATAAACTACAGACAGGTTCTAAACTACAGACAGGTTATAAACTACAGACAGGAGCCTACTTGCATTAGTCATCTCTGGGAGCCTACTTGCATTAGTCATCTCTGGGAGCCTACTTGCGTTAGTCATCTCTGGGAGCCTACTTGCATTAGTCATCTCTGGGAGCCTACTTGCATTAGTCATCTCTGGGAGCCTACTTGAAAATGTCACAGAGAAGCGTTTTCCAAACGGTCAATAGAAATGTAAATAGAACAATGTGACATCACTAAATACTTCATAATAACAACCCAAATGTTCAAAATGGCGGAGTTGTCCTTTAAGGTCTGTAGCAATTAGCTGGCGTCCCAGGCTGGGCTAGATTGAGGTTTTTGAGGCCATTCTTGGAATAAACTCCTATTGCTCAATATATTGCTATTATTACAATGATTGTTCTTTTAGTATCTGATTGACAGTGAATTCCTGTACTAATGTAATTGTTGCATGCCTTCCATACAAAATGTGCAGTGTTTGGATCTCCCAGGCACCACAATAGAAGGGTCATAGGGTCATAAACATCTAGAATACAGGAAATAGCATTCTCTGTAAACACTGACTCCTTAACTGCATGACAACGACTTCCAAAACAAACCACCTCCTTTCATCACAGCCACCACCTTTCATCGCAGACTCTCAGATGTACACCGTGGCACTAGGTTACAGACACCATAACCCTAGGCTTAGGACAAGAGCAGCACTGCTCCCCATTCTACTGCTACGACTGGAAAAGCTTCTCATTCTCCTAAAAACAGACCAGGACTAATGTCGTATAGCTTGTCTTATACACAACAAAACGTTGTGGCTATACTGTATGTCTAAGACAAGCTAGTCTGTCTGTATTATTCAGGGATGCAAACTGGTGAGGGCCCAACCGGTGAGGGCCCATCTGATGAGGGCCCAACTGGTGAGGGCCCAACTGGTGAGGGCTCAACTGGTGAGGGCCCAACTGGTGAGGGCCCAACTGGTGAGGGCCCATCTGGTGAGGGCCCAACTGGTGAGGGCCCAACCGGTGAGGGCACAACTGGTGAGGGCACAACTGGTGAGGGCACAACCGGTGAGGGCCCAACTGGTGAGGGCCCATCTGGTGAGAGCCCAACTGGTGAGGGCCTAACATCTGGTGAGGGCCCAACATCTGGTGAGGGCCCAACTGGTGAGGGCACAACTGGTGAGGGCACAACTGGTGAGGGCACAACTGGTGAGGGCCCAACTGGTGAGGGCCCAACTGGTGAGGGCCCATCTGGTGAGGGCCCAACTGGTGAGAGCCCAAAAAGTCTGTCTTATTAGGTCTTGATCTAAAGTGAAACCTCAACTGTCAGTGAAACCTTCAACTGTCAATGAAACCTACAACTGTCAATGAAACCTTCAACTGTCAATGAAACCTTGAACTGTCAGTGAAACCTTCAACTGTCAATGAAACCTTCAACTGTCAATGAAATCTTCAACTGTCAATGAAACCTTCAACTGTCAATGAAACCTTCAACTGTCAGTGAAACCTTCAACTGTCAATGAAACCTTCAACTGTCAATGAAACCTTCAACTGTCAATGAAACCTTCAACTGTCAATGAAACCTACAACTGTCAATGAAACATTCAACTGTCAATGAAACATTCAACTGTCAATGAAACATTCAACTGTCAATGAAACCTTCAACTGTCAATGAAACATTCAACTGTCAATGAAACATTCAACTGTCAATGAAACATTCAACTGTCAATGAAACATTCAACTGTCAATGAAACCTTCAACTGTCAGTGAAACCACCAACTGTCAGTGAAACCACCAACTGTCAATGAAACCAACTGTCAGTGAAACCGCCATGTTGTCAGAGTGATACTCTCAGGGATCATAAACCATTTGAATGAGAACCTTTATACTCCCAGTTCCATTCAGTGTTACCCTAACTGCAGAATATTAGAATTTGTAACATACTGAAAATAGCACATGAGTAACTTAATTCATTGATTAAATTCATAAATATTGTGGAAAATATTTAATGTTTTTTTATATTGAATCAAATGTATGGTTGACTTTTCCCTCCCGCCCAAACTCAACTGGACGTGAAGGGAAGCAAAGCCAGGCCTCCCTTATTTCTAATGGAAGAGGAGTGAAACTCCAAACTAATGTTTGATGCTACAATGAAGCGGTAAGAGAACAGTTTTAAGACCCCCTTTTAGCAGAGAACTGATTTATTAAAGTCTTAAAATCAAACTCTATTTCAAATGTACAAACAGAACAGAACCTACCTGGTACTGACTAAACAGTGACTGAGGTATATGCACACAGACATACTAAATGATTGAACTTACCTGGTGCTTCACTGTGAACCATGTAGAACGTAACAAAAACTAAAGCCCCAAATATGACCAGGTGTTTCATGGTGCTGTCTGTGTTCTCTCCAGTCTCAGGCAGAGTGAATGACAACTGTAGATGTTTACACATCATCTCCACTGACCTTCGTACTCATCACTGATACCAGGGCTGCGCCCCAACAGGAGGCCAGGTGCTGTAAGGATATGTAGCCTGGTCTCAGATCAGGTGTTTCATGGTGCTGTCTGTGTTCTCTCCAGTCTCAGGCAGAGTGAATGACAGCTGTAAACGGCGATGGGAGTGGATGTTTACACATCATCTCCACTGACCTTCGTACTCATCACTGATACCAGGGCTGCGCCCCAACAGGAGGCCAGGTGCAGTAAGGATATGTAGCCTGGTCTCAGATCTGTTGGTGGTACGTTTTACATTTTTGTCGTTATCAGACGGTCTTATCCAGAGAGACTTACAGTTAGTTCATTCATCTTAAGATAGCTAGGTGGGACAGCCACATATCACATTCATAGTCAGTACATTTTTTCTTAAAGTAGCTATCGGCAAAGTCAGAGTTAGTAAGGGGAAAAGAGGGGTGGGGGGATGTATTATTTAAGATACTCTTTGATGAGGTAGGGTTTCAGATGTTTTCAGAAGATGGGCAGGGACTCTACTGTCCTAGCTTCAGGGGGAAGATGGACAGGGACTCTGCTGTCCTAGCGCCAGGGGGAAGATGGGCAGGGACTCTACTGTCCTAGCGCCAGGGGGAAGATGGGCAGGGACTCTACTGTCCTAGCTTCAGGGGGAAGATGGGCAGGGACTCTACTGTCCTAGCTTCAGGGGGAAGATGGACAGGGACTCTGCTGTCCTAGCTTCAGGGGGAAGATGGACAGGGACTCTGCTGTCCTAGCTTCAGGGGGAAGATGGACAGGGACTCTGCTGTCCTAGCTTCAGGGGGAAGATGGGCAGGGACTCTACTGTCCTAGCGCCAGGGGGAAGATGGGCAGGGACTCTACTGTCCTAGCTTCAGGGGGAAGATGGGCAGGGACTCTACTGTCCTAGCTTCAGGGGGAAGATGGACAGGGACTCTGCTGTCCTAGCTTCAGGGGGAAGATGGACAGGGACTCTGCTGTCCTGGCGTCAGGGGGAAGATGGACAGGGACTCTGCTGTCCTAGCTTCAGGGGGAAGATGGACAGGGACTCTGCTGTCCTAGCTTCAGGGGGAAGATGGGCAGGGACTCTGCTGTTCTAGCTTCAGGGGGAAGATGGACAGGGACTCTGCTGTCCTAGCGTCAGGGGGAAGATGGACAGGGACTCTGCTGTCCTAGTTTCAGGGGGAAGATGGCCAGGGACTCTGCTGTGCTAGCTTCAGGGGGAAGATGGACAGGGACTCTGCTGTCCTAGCTTCAGGGGGAAGCTGGTGAAGGCTGCTGAAGGCTAATGAAGGCTGATGAAGGCTACTGAAGGATGCTGAATGCTACTGAAGGATGCTGAAAGCATCTAAAAGATGCTGAAGGCTACTGAAGGATGCTGAAAGCTACTGAAGGCTACTGAAAGCTACTGAAGGCTAGTGAAGGATGCTGAAAGCTACTGAAGGAGGCTGAAGGCTACTGAAGGAGGCTGAAGGCTACTGAAGGCTACTGAAGGATGCTGAAAGCTACTGAAGGCTACTGAAGGCTACTGAAGGCTACTGAAGGAGGCTGAAGGCTACTGAAGGCTACTGAAGGCTACTGAAGGAGGCTGAAGGCTACTGAAGGATGCTGAATGCATCTAAAAGATACTGACCAGAGAGTTAGTCAGAGACAGAACGCTCAAATGTTTTGGAAAGAAAAGAACGAAAGGATACTGGTCTGTAGTTTTAGACGTCAAAGGAGTCGGTGTTGGTTTCTTGAGGAGGGGATTAACAGACATAGGAATTGAATACAGATCTTGGAACAGGCTACCAACAGATCTGGGAACAGGCTACCAACAGATCTGGGAACAGACTACCAACAGATCTGGGAACAGGCTACAAACAGATCTAGGAACAGGCTACAAACAGATCTGGGAACAGACTACCAACAGATCTGGGAACAGGCTACAGACAGGATCTGGGAACAGGCTACAAACAGATCTGGGAACAGACTACCAACAGATCTGGGAACAGGCTACAAACAGATCTGGGAACAGGCTACAAACAGATCTGGGAACAGGCTACAAACAGATCTAGGAACAGGCTACAAACAGATCTGGGAACAGGCTACAAACACATGTCATCATATCCTTAACCCTGTTGGGTAGACATGCACCTGGTAACACATGTCCTCATATCCTTAACCCTGTTGTTAGGTAGACATACACCTGGAAACACATGTCCTCATATCCTTAACCCTGTTGTTGGGTAGACATACACCTGGTAACACATGTCCTCATATCCTTAACCCTGTTGTTGGGTAGACATACACCTGGAAACACATATCCTTAACCCTGTTGGGTAGACATACACCTGGTAACACATGTCCTCATATCCTTAACCCTGTTGTTGGGTAGACATACACCTGGTAACACATGTCCTCATATCCTTAACCCTGTTGGGTAGACATACACCTGGTAACACATGTCATCATATCCTTAACCCTGTTGGGTAGACATACACCTGGAAACACATGTCCTCATATCCTTAACCCTGTTGGGTAGACATACACCTGGTAACACATGTCCTCATATCCTTAACCCTGTTGGGTAGACATACACCTGGAAACACATGTCCTCATATCCTTAACCCTGTTGGGTAGACATACACCTGGAAACACATGTCCTCATATCCTTAACCCTGTTGGGTAGACATACACCTGGTAACACATGTCCTCATATCCTTAACCCTGTTGGGTAGACATACACCTGGAAACACATGTCCTCATATCCTTAACCCTGTTGTTGGGTAGACATACACCTGGTAACACATGTCCTCATATCCTTAACCCTGTTGGGTAGACATACACCTGGAAACACATGTCCTCATATCCTTAACCCTGTTGGGTAGACATACACCTGGAAACACATGTCCTCATATCCTTAACCCTGTTGGGTAGACATACACCTGGAACACATGTCAATAGAGTATAGTGTTAATGGTTTGTGATCACAGATGGTTGGGGTCAGAGGTGGTTGGGGTCAGATGTGGTTGGGGTCAGAGGTGGTTGGGGTCAGAGTTGGTTGGGGTCAGAGTTGGTTGGGGTCAGAGGTGGTTGGGGTCAGATTTGGTTGGGGTCAGAGATAGTTGGGGTCAGAGGTGGTTGGGGTCAGAGATGGTTGGGGTCAGAGTTGGTTGGGGTAAGATGTGGTTGGGGTCAGATTTGGTTGGGGTCAGATTTGGTCGGGGTCAGAGAAGGTTGGGGTCAGAACTGATTGGCGTCAAAGGTGGTTGGGGTCAGAATGGTTGGGGTCAAAGGTCGTTGCGGTCAGAGGTGGTTAGGGTCCGAGAAGGTTGGGGTCAGATTGGGTTGGGGTAAGAGATGGTTGGTGTCAGAATGGTTGGGGTCAGAACTGGTTGGGCTCAAAGGTAGTTGGGTCAGAGGTGGTTAGGGTCAGAGAAGGTTGGGGTCAGAGGTGGTTGGGTTAAGAGGTGGTTGGGGTCAGAACTGGTTGAGGTCAGATAGTTTGAGCCCAGCTATGTGTGTGTTAGGCTACATGATTCTAGTCACCAGGCCATGGTGATGGAGAATCCCTTTAGACATGTCAGTAGAGCCCAGCTGTGTGAGTGTTAGGCTACATGATTTGAGTTGCTCAGACGGGGTGCCAAGACATAGAGTCAAGCAGGGACGTACTGTAAGTGGAGACTATCGTCCCAGACCATGATGCTCTGATCCCAGGTTCAATAACTCTGTTGTGGCCCTTGAGCACCAAGGTGCCACCCAGGAGTCCTGCAGCATATGTGTATCTGTTGGCATTGGGGAAAAGACAAGTCTATTCTAACGAAAGGGCCAATAAAGTATAGATCTCTTATATTCTATTATTTAAAAAATATATATATATATTTGTACAATAATTAATTCGATATATTTAAACAAAATGATCCATAATGAAATCTTACTTTGAGTGCATACGGGAGGCTATTCAACGACTGGTATTTCAATACAATACTGAAGTGCATCATAGTTGGAGAGAGGTGCAAAGCCGGTATGTCATGCCACTGTTCTGTATGTTGTGGGAGTTTCTGGAATTCTGAAGCGCTGCAATTCTCGTGACGACTTGGAGAGCCCCACATCTCCATAATTCCACCCGTAGACGTGTCCGCTGCGTGTTGGAAAAATGGCAATGCATCTGCGCTGTGATTCTGACGTCCTGTAATTGGCTAGTGTGTCGACAGATTTCGCTGACGTTTTCCACATTGCGCAAAAGTGTCGAGTGTGCATAATGACCAGTTGCGGTCGTTGCTGATTCTGACCTGTCACAGGGGACGAGGGACGAGGGACGGGGGGGGACGAGGGACGGGGGGGGGCACGACGACGATGTTGCTGTGGCTCTGACGTCATGGCGGGGCGCTATAACGAAGCCGACGGACACTCCATAAAAGTCGGTGCATCTCAAGCGTCTGCTCCAAGATTGTTCCTGTGGTGTTTTTCTGAAGTGGACCTGTGTAGGGACACAACGATGCAGACCCATAAACAGAACCTCTCGGCTCTTCTGATTGCTGTGGGAACTCTGCTGTCCGGACTGCATGGTAAGAATAAAAGGAGGATTAAACCTGAACTTGGCTCAAAGTTTTTAGGATGTTGTAGACTTGATTAAATTGGTCAAACTCTGATTAGGAACTTTTATGCAGCTTATATGCAGTGTACACGGCTATGGCTGTTATATTGTTGTTGTTGTCATATGCATTCGTGTTTAAAACAAATAGAAAATATGTCCCTGACTTGACCTCTGTTAACCTATAGGATCACAAGAAATATATCAATGTTTCATGACATCAGATATGACCGTCATCTAAAAAAAACACCATGAACTTCAGTTTGAGTGGTTATAATCAGAAAGTATTTCTCTTAAATTGAGACATTGATAAACTATGAATAATCAATAGCAGTTATGTGACATTGTCGTTCACTCCCTTATTCACATGTCACAGTAATGATGGAAACAGATGGTGAGAGATAGAGGAGGGCTGAGGTGCAGGCAGGTGTAATTCCCTATCATTTCATCTTTGAGCATGTTGACTCCTGTTCAACTGATGATACAGTAGTTTCTCTGTTTGGGTCTGTCAGTTCAGCTGATAATAGGCTAGTGTTTGAGTCAGTTGGTCTGCTTGGTACTGAAACTGACCGGTACGAACCAGAGCAGCAGGTTTTAGCCAGTGGGAAGACCAGAGCAGCAGGTTTTAGCCAGTAAGAAGACCAGAGCAGCAGGTTTAAACCAATGGGAAGACCAGAGCAGCAGGTTCAGTAGCCTTCAGTAGCCTTAAGCATCATTCAGTCTCCTTCAGTAGCCTTCAGCCTCCTTCAGTAGCCTTCAGCATCCTTCAGTAGCCTTCAGCATCCTTCAGTAGCCTTCAGTAACCTTCAGCAGCCTTCAGTAGCTTTCAGCATCATTCAGTAGCTTTCAGCATCCTTCAGTAGCCTTCCGTATCCTTCTGTAGACTTCAGCAGCCTTCAGCCTCCTTCAGTAGCCTTCAGTATCTTTCAGTAGCTTTCAGCATCCTACAGTAGCCTTCAGCATCCTTCAGTAGCCTTCAGCATCCTTCAGTATCCTTCAGTAGCTTTCAGCATCCTTCAGTATCCTTCAGTAGCTTTCAGCATCCTTCAGTAGCCTTCAGCATCCTTCAGTATCCTTCAGTAGCTTTCAGCATCCTTCAGTAGCCTTCAGCATCCTTTAGAGGCCTTCAGCATCCTTCAGTATCCTTCAGTAGCCTTCAGCATCCTTCACTAGCCTTCAGTAACCTTCAGCATCATTCAGTAGCTTTCAGCATCATTCAGTAGCTTTCAGCATCCTTCAGTAGCCTTCAGCATCCTTTAGAGGCCTTCAGCATCCTTCAGTATCCTTCAGTAGCCTTCAGCATCCTTCACTAGCCTTCAGTAACCTTCAGCAGCCTTCAGTAGCCATCAGTATCTTTCAGTAGCTTTCAGCATCCTTTAATAGTATTCTTACGTATCCTTCAGTCTTCAGTATCGTTTAGTGGGGTTCATGTATTTTTTGTAGGAATCTGTGGTCCCTGTGGGAATTGAACCCATGACCTTGATGCTGACTCTATTGGAGGATTGCAACTCCATTTTTCCACAAGAAAATCCATCATTTGGTGTTTTGTTGATGTTGGTGGAAAACGCTTTCTCAGGCGCCGCTCCAGAATCTCCCGTAAGCGTTCAATTGGGTTGGTTTACATAGTTTTCATGCTCATCGAAGCGTTCAGTGACCAGTCGTGCCCTGTGGATGGAGGCCTTGTCATCCTGGAAGAGGCCACTCCCATCATGATATAAATGATTCACCACAGGAGTTGATCCCCCAGAATGGCTGTTTACCTTGCCCTCTAAGGGGTTGAGTAGACCTGAACCATGTCAGGAAGATGCACCATAACAGATCCGTCAGAACCATCATTTACTCAAGTGTTTCCGTTATTTTGGCAGTTACATCAGATCACACGAATATCTCATCATATAACGAAGAAGGAATAAATATTATAATTATGTTAATTTTTCTGTTTCTGTTTCAGGTGCTAAATGGGCATACACTGGTAAGTGGATTATTTATTTATGGCTAATAACATGGTGATGTAGAGAGGTCTGAAGATAACATTTAAAAACATTTTAATTTCACCTTTATTTAACCAGGTAGGCTAGTTGAGAACAAGTTCTCATTTACAACTGTGACCTGGCCAAGATAAAGCAAAGCAGTGTGACACAAACAACAACACAGAGTTACACATAAACAAACGTACAGTCAACAACACAATAGAAAAACATGGTGATGTAGAGATAACATGGTGATGTAGAGATAACATGGTGATGTAGAGATAACATGGTGATGTAGAGATAACATGGTGATGTAGAGATAACATGGTGATGTAGAGATAACATGATGATGTGGAGATAACATGGTGGTGTAGAGATAATATGGTGATGTAGAGATAACATGGTGATGTAGAGATAACATGGTGATGTAGAGATAACATGGTGATGTAGAGATAACATGATGATGTGGAGATAACATGGTGGTGTAGAGATAAAATGGTGATGTAGAGATAACATGGTGATGTAGAGATAACATGGTGATGTAGAGATAACATGGTGATGTAGAGATAACATGGTGGTGTAGAGATAACATGGTGATGTAGAGATACCATAGTGACGTAGAGATAACATGGTGATGTAGAGATACCATGGTGATGTAGAGATAACATGGTGATGTAGAGAGAACATGGTGGTGTAGAGATAATATGGTGATGTAGAGATAACATGGTGATGTAGAGATAACATGGTGATGTAGAGATAACATGGTGATGTAGAGATACCATGGTGATGTAGAGATAACATGGTGATGTAGAGAGAACATGGTGGTGTAGAGATAATATGGTGATGTAGAGATAACATGGTGATGTAGAGATAATATGGTGATGTAGAGATAACATGGTGATGTAGAGATAATATGGTGGTGTAGAGATAATATGGTGATGTAGAGATAACATGGTGATGTAGAGATAACATGGTGATGTAGAGATAACATGGTGATGTAGAGATAACATGGTGGTGTAGAGATAATATGGTGATGTAGAGATAACATGGTGATGTAGAGATAACATGGTGATGTAGAGATAACATGGTGATGTAGAGAAAACATGCTGATGTAGAGATACCATGGTGATGTACAGAGGCCTGAAGATAACATTTGAGGTAATATATTGAGCTAATTATGTGAATGTTTCTTCACTCAACAAACTTTCCTCACAGTAGCGAGGTTTCCATGGCGACAGATTTTCATGCAAATATTCTAAAATCTGCATAAAGAAAATAGGCACATTTTCCCACCAGTGGTGATTTTCCACCAAACTGACTTGTTGCAGATAATAATCAGTGCGTGATGATGTATTATGGATAAGAGCAAAATAATTTATATTTGTCAAACAGCAGTCAAGCATCGATCATCATGTCACCAGTATAAAAACCCTGGATATTTATTGGGAAGCAGCATCAAGCTCATCACCAGGCACTTTCACCACCCTGTCAAGTTCCTCATAACTCATTTCATCTGTCGCCTGATAAACTGTATAGTTTCCTGAGTCGTAGTGGGAGGATCACACGCCATATCTTCTGCTGACTCCAAGTTTACTTCAATATGACGGTTATTTTATCAATATTTGTTTCCACCTCCATTTCTCACATAATTAATTTTACCAACACAAAAAGATCCCACCATGATGAACCAAAATAAATGTTTTATTTTATTTTTATTTCACCTTTATTCCACCAGGTAGGCTAGTTGAGAACAAGTTCTCATTTACAACTGCGACCTGGCCAAGATAAAGCAAAGCAGTGTGAACAGACAACAACACAGAGTTACACATGGAGTAAACAATAAACAAGTCAATAACACAGTAGGGGGGAAAAATATATCTTCCTTTCTTCCACTTCCTGGTCTTCATCACAGCTGTCGTGATTTAAATATATACTGTGGATGGAAATGTGGTTCGTGAGCTGAATGTAAACATTTAACATTTAAGTCATTTAGCAGACGCTCTTATCCAGAGCGACTTACAAATTGGTGCATTCACCTTATGAAATCCAGTGGAACAACCACTTTACACACTTTACAATATCCACATATCCCTACCGGCCAAACCCTCCCTAACCCGGACGACGCTAAGCCAATTGTGCGTCGCCCCACGGACCTCCCGGTCGCGGCCGGCTGCGACAGAGCCTGGGCGTGAACCCAGAGACTCTGGTGGCGCAGCTAGCACTGCGATGCAGTGCTCTAGACCACTGCGCCACCCGGGAGATGTATAAAAACATGTTGAGTCAAAATACAAAATTCATATTTGCCTTCACTGTAAAAAAAGACAACTTAATGCATTGCTTAATAAGCGTTATCCTGTGTGTTGGGTAGACTTCAGAAGGACAAGAAATTGAGCTAATGAGTAAACGTTTGTTCTCTCAACCAAATTAGCTCAAAGTGAACTGAATTTGAAAAAAGCTTGTTGAGTAAAATTACAAATTCATGTTGCCTTTGGAAGGCATACCTGTTGGGTCAATTACAGTGAGCTCCAAAAATATTGGGACAGGGACATTTTTGTTTTTGTTTTCGGCTCGGGACTCCAGCACTTTGGATTTGAAATTATACAATGACTATGAGGTTAACGTGCAGACTGTCAGCTTTAATTTGAAGGTATTTTCATCCATAACGGGTGAACTGTTTAGGAATCACAGCACTTTCGGTACGTTGTCCCTCTATTTTAGGGGAGCAAAAGGATTTACGCATTTGTAAGGCAAGATGATTGTGATGTTGTTTTTTACAGTGTACTAGACTGTGGTTACGACTGTCTGCTTCACCTGTCTCAAACTGTCTGCTTCACCTGTCTCAGACTGTCTGCTTCACCTGTCTCAGACTGTCTGCTTCACCTGTCTCAAACTGTCTGCTTCACCTGTCTCAGACTGTCTGCTTCACCTGTCTCAGACTGTCTGCTTCACCTGTCTCAAACTGTCTGCTTCACCTGTCTCAGACTGTCTGCTTCACCTGTCTCAGACTGTCTGCTTCACCTGTCTCAGACTGTCTGCTTCACCTGTCTCAGACTGTCTGCTTCACCTGTCTCAGACTGTCTGCTTCACCTCTCTCAGACTGTGGTTACGACTGTCTGCATCACCTGTCTCAGACTGTCTGCTTCACCTGTCTCAGACTGTCTGCTTCACCTGTCTCAGACTGTCTGCTTCACCTGTCTCAGACTGTCTGCTTCACCTGTCTCAGACTGTCTGCTTCACCTGTCTCAGACTGTCTGCTTCACCTGTCTCAGACTGTGGTTACGACTGTCTGCATCACCTGTCTCAGACTGTCTGCTTCACCTGTCTCAGACTGTCTGCTTCACCTGTCTCAGACTGTCTGCTTCACCTGTCTCAGACTGTCTGCTTCACCTGTCTCAGACTGTCTGCTTCACCTGTCTCAGACTGTCTGCTTCACCTGTCTCAGACTGTGGTTACGACTGTCTGCATCACCTGTCTCAGACTGTCTGCTTCACCTGTCTCAGACTGTCTGCTTCACCTGTCTCAGACTGTCTGCTTCACCTGTCTCAGACTGTCTGCTTCACCTGTCTCAGACTGTCTGCTTCACCTGTCTCAGACTGTGGTTACGACTGTCTGCTTCACCTGTCTCAGACTGTCTGCTTCACCTGTCTCAGACTGTCTGCTTCACCTGTCTCAGACTGTCTGCTTCACCTGTCTCAGACTGTCTGCTTCACCTGTCTCAGACTGTCTGCTTCACCTGTCTCAGACTGTGGTTACGACTGTCTGCTTCACCTGTCTCAGACTGTCTGCTTCACCTGTCTCAGACTGTCTGCTTCACCTGTCTCAGACTGTGGTCCTGGTGATATAGCCTATTGGACCTGTCTCAGACTGTGGTCCTGGTGACATAGGTCCAATAGGCTGTCTCAGACTGTGGTCCTGGTGATATAGCCTATTGGACCTGTCTCAGACTGTGGTCCTGGTGACATAGCCTGATGGACCTGTCTCAGACTGTGGTCCTGGTGACATAGCCTATTGGACCTGTCTCAGACTGTGGTCCTGGTGACATAGCCTATTGGACCTGTCTCAGACTGTGGTCCTGGTGACATAGCCTATTGGACCTGTGTCAGACTGTGGTCCTGGTGACATAGCCTATTGGACCTGTCTCAGACTGTGGTCCTGGTGATATAGCCTATTGGACCTGTCTCAGACTGTGGTTCTGGTGACATAGCCTATTGGACCTGTCTCAGACTGTGGTCCTGGTGACATAGCCTATTGGACCTATCTCAGACTGTGGTCCTGGTGACATAGCCTATTGGACCTGTCTCAGACTGTGGTCCTGGTGACATAGCCTATTGGACCTGTCTCAGACTGTGGTTCTGGTGATATAGCCTATTGGACCTGTCTCAGACTGTGGTCCTGGTGACATAGCCTATTGGACCTGTCTCAGACTGTGGTCCTAGTGACATAGCCTATTGGACCTGTCTCAGACTGTGGTCCTGGTGACATAGCCTATTGGACCTGTGTCAGACTGTGGTCCTGGTGACATAGCCTATTGGATCTGTCTCAGACTGTGGTCCTGGTGACATAGCCTATTGGACCTGTCTCAGACTGTGGTCCTGGTGACATAGCCTATTGGACCTGTCTCAGACTGTGGTCCTGGTGACATAGCCTATTGGACCTGTGTCAGACTGTGGTCCTGGTGACATAGCCTATTGGACCTGTCTCAGACTGTGGTCCTGGTGATATAGCCTATTGGACCTGTCTCAGACTGTGGTTCTGGTGACATAGCCTATTGGACCTGTCTCAGACTGTGGTCCTGGTGACATAGCCTATTGGACCTATCTCAGACTGTGGTCCTGGTGACATAGCCTATTGGACCTGTCTCAGACTGTGGTCCTGGTGACATAGCCTATTGGACCTGTCTCAGACTGTGGTTCTGGTGATATAGCCTATTGGACCTGTCTCAGACTGTGGTCCTGGTGACATAGCCTATTGGACCTGTCTCAGACTGTGGTCCTGGTGACATAGCCTATTGGACCTGTCTCAGACTGTGGTCCTGGTGACATAGCCTATTGGACCTGTGTCAGACTGTGGTCCTGGTGACATAGCCTATTGGATCTGTCTCAGACTGTGGTCCTGGTGACATAGCCTATTGGACCTGTCTCAGACTGTGGTCCTGGTGACATAGCCTATTGGACCTGTCTCAGACTGTGGTCCTGGTGACATACCTATTGGACCTGTCTCAGACTGTGGTCCTGGTGACATAGCCTATTGGACCTGTCTCAGACTGTGGTCCTGGTGACATAGCCTGATGGATTTGTCGATTATTGGGTGCATCACTGCCTAAAAGTTCATATTTCTGGAATAAACCCAGATTGTTATGGCACTGAGTTCATATTTCTGGAATAAACCCAGATTGTTATGGCAATGAGTTCATATTTCTGCTCTGTATTTTGAGGTCTAATATTCATAGTGAACGGAGGAAATGATTGTGGTTGTATGGAGGTCTGTGGGTCGCTGGACCGTCCTGTTAATTCATGACTTACGCCTGATTCATATTTAGATGGATCTGGTATGAAATGTGTTTGTCCCCCGCCCAGTGACAGCTCATTAATGACAGAGGCACCGCCTGTCCGTCTTTCTGTCTGTGTGTATTTTCTGGCCGTTTTCACACCCTGTAAGACCAACAGGAAAAACACTTCCTAAGAGAAACATTTCCGACAGGGTGCAGCTATAATTATAACCAAGTTTATACAACTATGTCCGATCAGCAGACAGTGAGGTTCTTTTAATTCATTTTAAATGAGAGACAAGACCTGTCTGCTGAACTGTTAACTCTATTCACCAATCAGCAATCAGCTAACTGTCAGACTGTGACACCCAGGAAAAACACTTCCTATTCTAACTTCCTGAGAGAAACAATTTGCAACAGGATGGTGTTGTAATGTAGTGCTAATTCATTTAGATAAATTATATCTGAAATGTCAGAATGTGTTGGTCCCTCACCCTGTAGTCACAGGTGACCCTTCCAGATTAGCAGTGGGACATGGAGATAATTTAGATACCTCCTCACGTTCATAACTCAACTCATCTTCCAGATTAGCAGTGGGACATGGTGATAATGTAGATACCTCCGCACGTTCATAACTCATCTTCCAGATTAGCAGTGGGACATGGAGATAATTTAGATACCTCCTCAAATTCATAACTCAACTCATCTTCCAGATTAGCAGTGGGACATGGAGATAATTTAGATACCTCCTCAGGTTCATAACTCAACTCATCTTCCAGATTAGCAGTGGACATGGAGATAATTTAGATACCTCCTCAAGTTCATAACTCATCTTCCAGATTAGCAGTGGGACATGGAGATAATTTAGATACCTCCTCACGTTCATAACTCATCTTCCAGATTAGCAGTGGGACATGGAGATAATTTAGATACCTCCTCAAGTTCATAACTCATCTTCCAGATTAGCAGTGGGACATGGAGATAATGTAGATACCTCCTCAAATTCATAACTCATCTTCCAGATTAGCAGTGGGACATGGAGATAATGTAGATACCTCCTCACGTTCATAACTCATCTTCCAGATTAGCAGTGGACATGGAGATAATTTAGATACCTCCTCAAGTTCATAACTCATCTTCCAGATTAGCAGTGGGACATGGAGATAATTTAGATACCTCCTTACGTTCATAACTCAACTCATCTTCCAGATTAGCAGTGGGACATGGAGATAATTTAGATACCTCCTCACGTTCATAACTCATCTTCCAGATTAGCAGTGGGACATGGAGATAATTTAGATACCTCCTCACGTTCATAACTCATCTTCCAGATTAGCAGTGGGACATGGAGATAATGTAGATACCTCCTCACGTTCATAACTCAACTCATCTTCCAGATTAGCAGTGGGACATGGTGATAATGTAGATACCTCCGCACGTTCATAACTCATCTTCCAGATTAGCAGTGGGACATGGAGATAATTTAGATACCTCCTCAAATTCATAACTCAACTCATCTTCCAGATTAGCAGTGGGACATGGAGATAATTTAGATACCTCCTCAGGTTCATAACTCAACTCATCTTCCAGATTAGCAGTGGACATGGAGATAATTTAGATACCTCCTCAAGTTCATAACTCATCTTCCAGATTAGCAGTGGGACATGGAGATAATTTAGATACCTCCTCACGTTCATAACTCATCTTCCAGATTAGCAGTGGGACATGGAGATAATTTAGATACCTCCTCAAGTTCATAACTCATCTTCCAGATTAGCAGTGGGACATGGAGATAATGTAGATACCTCCTCAAATTCATAACTCATCTTCCAGATTAGCAGTGGGACATGGAGATAATGTAGATACCTCCTCACGTTCATAACTCATCTTCCAGATTAGCAGTGGACATGGAGATAATTTAGATACCTCCTCAAGTTCATAACTCATCTTCCAGATTAGCAGTGGGACATGGAGATAATTTAGATACCTCCTTACGTTCATAACTCAACTCATCTTCCAGATTAGCAGTGGGACATGGAGATAATTTAGATACCTCCTCACGTTCATAACTC
Organism: Salvelinus alpinus; assembly: GCF_045679555.1. Lineage (NCBI taxonomy): Eukaryota > Metazoa > Chordata > Actinopteri > Salmoniformes > Salmonidae > Salvelinus > Salvelinus alpinus. The sequence continues at coordinate 2,231,404 of NC_092091.1, forward strand.
ATCTTCCAGATTAGCAGTGGGACATGGAGATAATTTAGATACCTCCTCAAGTTCATAACTCAACTCATCTTCCAGATTAGCAGTGGACATGGAGATAATTTAGATACCTCCTCACGTTCATTGGATAAGAGCGTCTGCTAAATGACTTAAATGTAAATGTAAATGTTCATAACTCATCTTCCAGATTAGCAGTGGGACATGGAGATAATGTAGATACCTCCTCACGTTCATAACTCATCTTCCAGATTAGCAGTGGGACATGGAGATAATTTAGATACCTCCTCACGTTCATAACTCATCTTCCAGATTAGCAGTGGGACATGGAGATAATGTAGATACCTCCTCACGTTCATAACTCATCTTCCAGATTAGCAGTGGGACATGGAGATAATGTAGATACCTCCTCACGTTCATAACTCATCTTCCAGATTAGCAGTGGGACATGGAGATAATGTAGATACCTCCTCACGTTCATAACTCATCTTCCAGATTAGCAGTGGACATGGAGATAATTTAGATACCTCCTCAAGTTCATAACTCATCTTCCAGATTAGCAGTGGGACATGGAGATAATTTAGATACCTCCTTACGTTCATAACTCAACTCATCTTCCAGATTAGCAGTGGGACATGGAGATAATTTAGATACCTCCTCACGTTCATAACTCATCTTCCAGATTAGCAGTGGGACATGGAGATAATTTAGATACCTCCTCAAGTTCATAACTCAACTCATCTTCCAGATTAGCAGTGGACATGGAGATAATTTAGATACCTCCTCACGTTCATTGGATAAGAGCGTCTGCTAAATGACTTAAATGTAAATGTAAATGTTCATAACTCATCTTCCAGATTAGCAGTGGGACATGGAGATAATTTAGATACCTCCTCACGTTCATAACTCATCTTCCAGATTAGCAGTGGGACATGGAGATAATTTAGATACCTCCTCACGTTCATAACTCATCTTCCAGATTAGCAGTGGGACATGGAGATAATTTATATACCTCCTCACGATCATAACTCATCTTCCAGATTAGCAGTGGGACATGGAGATAATGTAGATACCTCCTCACGTTCATAACTCATCTTCCAGATTAGCAGTGGGACATGGAGATAATGTAGATACCTCCTCACGTTCATAACTCATCTTCCAGATTAGCAGTGGACATCGTGTAGTCTTAACATTCTGTATACTCCACTTGTCCGAAGGCTAACAAAATGACCCGCCTTCACTAAACCCCCTAAAATAAAGCAGCTTAATTAATTGGATTTTAATTAATTTAATTAATTAATTTTAAACCCCCAAATGTATTTTGCATGAAGATACAACCTGTCATTCATAACAAACCTCGTGAATATCTGAGTTTTCCCTCTTCACTCTGCAGAAAGACTGCATTTAATCAGTGGACACCGCTCGTTTTTATTACAGCACAGCTGTCAACAGGTGTTTTCTTTACTAAACTAGAGGTTTATTAGTATTATAATTGCTAAAGGCACTGCGTGGGTGTAAACATACATTTTTTATCAAGAGAGAGCACTTGTTTATCCTCAGAAAGTAGCAGAAATGTGCAGAAAGTAGTTTTGAAGTCATTTTATTGAAGGGAAACAATAACAGTCTTGAACTTTTTTTGCAACATAGTGATATATTCTCTACAATGAGGACTTCAACTACAAAATACAATAAGTGTGAAAGACCTTCAGTGGCATCGTGGCACGGAAAATCACCCTTCCACTCTCTGCATCCCAGACACTACATGTAGCCTCGCCTCGGGACCTATACACCCGCTAAGATTAGCAGCCCTATGTAGGCACGCAGGTCAATCTCATCCATCCTTTTCTAGTTGTCTCCATATTTACAGAAACCCTACAAATTTGTCATCTCCAGGATGATTTTGTTCGATGGCTGGTGTGATGAACATGTAGAATGTCCTGGGCATTGGCAACTGCATGTCTTGTGGGCCCTGGGGTCATAAGGCCCTGGGGTCATAAGGCCCTGGGGTCATCCTTATGACATGTTGTGCTGCCATCCTGCCCTGGTTGTCATGTGGTGACAAGGACCATGCTATTTTGCCGTTCTTTGACAGAAATGTCTCTCCTTCAGTTTAGGGTATTTCTTCTTCATCTGAAGATGATGCATCGTGCTCTGGGTTGTGTTCTTCCCCATCTTCTTCTTCAGATATGTCCTCCTCTTCTAAATCATTGTTCTCTTGTTCTTCCTGGACGTCTGAAAAAAATCTGATCTATGACCTGTTGGGCACTGAAACGAGAACTCGTGGCTTCAGCAAAGAGAGAACTGGGGGGGCTGTCATCTGAGCACCTTTACAGCCTCTGACTGCATTCACCATTAGTAAACAAGGCTTTCAAGAAATGCTTATTTTGTCTGAAATTCTGTTTATTTTGTCTGAAATTCTGTTTATTTTGTCTGAAATTCTGTTTATTTTGTCTGAAATTCTGTTTATTTTGTCTGTGAACTTGAGTCATGTGTGTGGGGTCGTGGAGGGGTCGTGGAGGGGTCGTGGAGGGGTCGTGACGGGTTCGTGGAGGGGTCGTGGAGGGGTCGTGGAGGGGTCGTGGAGGGGTCGTGACGGGTTCGTGGAGGGGTCGTGGAGGGGTCGTGGAGGGGTCGTGACGGGGTCGTGGAGGGGTCGTGGAGGGGTCGTGGAGGGGTCGTGGAGAGGTGATGCTGAACATGCACAAGAAAGTTTGAGTTTGAATTTAATCAGAAGCACATAATCTCAATTTATCAGTGTGTGTGTCTTTGTGGTTTTTGTGTTTGTGTGTGTGTGTCTTTGTGGTTTTTGTGTGTGTGTGTCTTTGTGGTTTTTGTGTGTGTGTGTGTGTGTCTTTGTGGTTTTTGTGTGTGTGTGCGTGTGTGTGTGTGTCTTTGTGGTTTTTGTGTGTGTGTCTTTGTGGTTTTTGTGGTGTGTGTGTGTCTTTGTGGTTTGTGTGTGTGTGTGTCTTTGTGGTGTGTAAATGATTTTATAACTGCCGGGTCTAAAATGACCCTAAGACCATATTTGTACCCTGGTGGTGAACAGCTTTCATGGAAATATGAACAAAGACGATGTTTCACTTTTTCTAATGTTGGGGGTCACTCTAGGAAAAGTCACCACATTTCAAGTTGAACAAATATAATTTAGGGGGTTTTCTCTGCTGGCATAATGGCAGGCCCCCCCCCCCCCACAAGAAATTTTTGGGTGAGCCTCTCGGGCTTCCAGCCTCTCTTACGTGCTGCCTCCTCAATCCACCGCTCCTGGGCTGTGGCTGCCTCCTTCTCCTCCCGAGAGCGGCGATTCTCTCCCACCTTAGCCCAGGGTCCTTCTCCGTTGAATATTTGCTCCCATGTCCATTCCTCTTCTCTCCATTGCTTTTGTTCTTGCTGTCCGTTAACCCGCTGCTTGATCTGGGTTTGGTGGGTGATTCTGTAACGACTCTCCTTCGCTGAGTGAGTAGACCAAGGCGCAGCGGGTTGTGAATACATAATGACTTTATTTCAAGACGAAGACAGACACGAAATACACTTGACTAAATATACAAAATAACAAAACGAACTAGACAGACCTAAACTACGAACTTACATGAAACGAAGAACACATGAACAGGAACGACCGAACGAACTAGACGAGACAGTACCGTGTGGTGCAATGAACACAGACACAGCGACAATCACCCACAAACAAACAGTGAGAACAACCTAACTTAATATGACTCTCAATTAGAGGAAAACGCAAAACACCTGCCTCTAATCAAGAGCCATACCAGGCAACCCAAAACCAACATAGAAACAGAAAACATAGACTGCCCACCCAAAACTCACGCCCTGACCATCACACACATACAAAACAACAGAAAACAGGTCAGGAACGTGACACAGGTCATGTCTTACTCTTAAGACAACAAGGGTTAAGATAATTTAGATACCTCCGCAAGTTCATAACTCAACTTGTAAATCATGTTAGGTAATTAAATCAATGCAGAGACATTGTGTCCTTTAATAAGTAGAGCAGGTTATGATGAGACATTGTGTCCTTTAATAAGTGATGAGACATTGTGTCCTTTAATAAGTAGAGCGGGTTGTGATGAGACATTGTGTCCTTTAATAAGTGATGAGACATTGTGTCCTTTAATAAGTAGAGCAGGTTATGATGAGACATTGTGTCCTTTAATAAGTAGAGCAGGTTATGATGAGACATTGTGTCCTTTAATAAGTAGAGCGGGTTGTGATGAGACATTGTGTCCTTTAATAAGTAGAGCAGGTTATGATGAGACATTGTGTCCTTTAATAAGTGATGAGACATTGTGTCCTTTAATAAGTAGAGCGGGTTGTGATGAGACATTGTGTCCTTTAATAAGTAGAGCAGGTTATGATGAGACATTGTGTCCTTTAATAAGTAGAGCAGGTTATGATGAGACATTGTGTCCTTTAATAAGTAGAGCAGTTTATGATGAGACATTGTGTCCTTTAATAAGTGATGAGACATTGTGTCCTTTAATAAGTAGAGCAGGTTATGATGAGACATTGTGTCCTTTAATAAGTAGAGCAGGTTGTGATGAGACATTGTGTCCTTTAATAAGTGATGAGACATTGTGTCCTTTAATAAGTAGAGCAGGTTATGATGAGACATTGTGTCCTTTAATAAGTGATGAGACATTGTGTCCTTTAATAAGTAGAGCAGGTTATGATGAGACATTGTGTCCTTTAATAAGTAGAGCAGGTTATGATGAGACATTGTGTCCTTTAATAAGTGATGAGACATTGTGTCCTTTAATAAGTGATGAGACATTGTGTCCTTTAATAAGTAGAGCAGGTTATGATGAGACATTGTGTCCTTTAATAAGTGATGAGACATTGTGTCCTTTAATAAGTGATGAGACATTGTGTCCTTTAATAAGTAGAGCGGGTTGTGATGAGACATTGTGTCCTTTAATAAGTAGAGCAGGTTATGATGAGACATTGTGTCCTTTAATAAGTAGAGCAGGTTATGATGAGACATTGTGTCCTTTAATAAGTGATGAGACATTGTGTCCTTTAGTAAGTAGAGCAGGTTATGATGAGACATTGTGTCCTTTAATAAGTAGAGCAGGTTATGATGAGACATTGTGTCCTTTAATAAGTAGAGCAGATTATGATGAGACATTGTGTCCTTTAATAAGTGATGAGACATTGTGTCCTTTAGTAAGTAGAGCGGGTTGTGATGAGACATTGTGTCCTTTAATAAGTGATGAGACATTGTGTCCTTTAGTAAGTAGAGCAGGTTATGATGAGACATTGTGTCCCTTAATAAGTAGAGCAGGTTATGATGAGACATTGTGTCCTTTAATAAGTAGAGCAGGTTATGATGAGACATTGTGTCCTTTAATAAGTAGAGCAGGTTGTGATGAGACATTGTTAGTTAACTGGTGGTTAACCCAGATGATGGGGTCTTTAATGCAGCCTGGTGGTTAACAGCTCCCAGCTCCCCATGTCCCTCTGTAGTCCCCTCTCCCAGCCTCCCTACTCCCCATGTCCCTCTATAGTCCCCTCTCCCAGCTCCCTGTTCCCCATGTCCCTCTGTAGTCCCCTCTCCCAGCTCCCTGTTCCCCATGTCCCTCTGTAGTCCCCTCTCCCAGCTCCCTGTTCCCCATGTCCCTCTGTAGTCCCCTCTCCCAGCTCCCTGTTCCCCATGTCCCTCTATAGTCCCCTCTCCCAGCTCCCTGTTCCCCATGTCCCTCTGTAGTCCCCTCTCCCAGCTCCCTGTTCCCCATGTCCCTCTGTAGTCCCCTCTCCCAGCTCCCTGTTCCCCATGTCCCTCT